>NC_026480.1:391976-452709 GCF_000328475.2 Mycosarcoma maydis
CAAATCGTCATCACAAACCGTGAATCACGAATCACGAATCCTTCACGGTTGGATCGGTGTGGAGTCGGATACTCGTGACTTGATGGCTAATGTTAGATCGGCATAACGTTGAGGCCAAATTTCCATAATTCACGAATGCGCATCGGCCAACATGCCAACGCGAGTCACGAGTGACAGAAAGTGTTGATTTCGACCAACACCATTCGTGATTCGTGATTCGTGATTCGTGATTCTTGTCCTTGCTCAGTCTCTGTCATCCACCTCTCAGTCAGTGTCGAGGCCGGCACTATCGCTGCAAGCTTTCGAGTATGGCCGCACCGCTCCTCTTCCAGAGCCTCGGTACACGCACAGCCATCTTGGCCTGTTTCTGGGTGGCGCTGCTTGCCAGCATTCCGTGGTGGCTTCGTCTGACCACGATCCAAAGACTGCCCTTGCCAGCACAACAGGTGCGAGCGCTTCAGCAATTTGGCAGCTGCCCTGTCACTTTGCAATCCAGTCTTGTCATCTCAGTGGATGCGGATATCTTGCGAGAAGCTGGTGCTGATGCAGACCGAGACGCTCGCACTGCTTTTTTGAAGCAAGTGGAACAACTCGTTCAGCAGAGTTTGGAGATCAAATCTCAGCTTCCGGCTGCTGCCAGCCTGGAATGTACACGATGGAAGGTTCAGGTGCAATCTTCAGCGTCGGAAGTCTCGCCAGAATCATTCCAACCCGAGACGGGTGCCTACGTAGTCCGAATCGCAAGCGAAGCATCAGCTGAGAGTACAAGCTCACAACCACCTCACATCCCCACCATCTATATCCCCGCCATCTCGGAGGATTCAGAATCCCTCCCATTGGTACCAGACACCCTCAGCGCCGCTGTCATTGCCGAACTTGTCCATCTACGAGGCGACAAGCCTCTCACCGATGATGACACTTCCACCTCTACAATCGCAGTCACAGAGCAGGACCCACGAGTCATCCAATACAGCAAACACGTACGTCTTGTGTTTAGCATCATGAACCAGGATATTACCGACGGTACAGCGTACGATAGCCGGCTTCTGCGCAATCTGGCGGATGGAAACGCGTCGGCGGACAACCCGATTTCGAAGCTCACGCGCGCGTTGAGCCAATTGCATGATTTTCACATCGAAACGCAGGTGCAGTGGTTCGCACCATTGCATTTCCAGCCAACAATGGAACAGTTGGAGGAGGTGGTGGAGATGGAGGTGGAGGAAGAGGTCATGGTCGATCAAGAGATTCAAGAAGAGGTGGATGTTGAGGTCGATGACGTCGCTGACGTCGCTGACGTATCGCAAGACAAAGTGTCTGCAAGTGAAACGCACCCCACCGCAGGCGACCAACACGAGCTCGCTTCAAACGGAGCAGATGCAGAAGCGGCCGAAGTCGAACGCCAACTCTCCTACGTACCTCAAATCAAGCGCACTCGAACCCTCAAACAAGTCCGCAAACGCACCATCCAAGTACCCCGCATACAACGCATCCGCAAGCAGAAGCGTACTCCACTCCCACCCCGCCACGTGGTCGAATGGGATGATCTTAAAGTGTTTGTCAACTCGCAAGAGTGGAGTCTCACTTCGACCGTTCCACCGTGCTCCTCTTCGCCAAGTGAACGAGCGTACGACGTTCTTTCTCAGACGCACGACTTGCATTTCTTGCTGTACATCCCGAGCAAGTCGCATTCTCCGCTGATGATACGGGATACCGTCCATGGCGGGGTCAAGGAGGATGTGGGGGGATGGTTGATACCTCAATGGGGCGGGGTGGTGATCGTGAACGTTGATCACGAGGAAAAACAGTCAACAGGGTTGGTGAAGCTTGATCAAAAGCTTGATCGAGGAGGCGTTGAAGAGTTGGCCGAGATCGCAGTTGCGGAAGCCATGGCGCTCTTCGCACGCCAACTGGAGATCTTGCTTGGACTATCGGATGGACGCTCCGCCTCAGCATCTTTGAGCGAGACTCAAGACAGGCTGCAACGCAGGGTGCAGTTGTCGACGCTGAAACAACGACGAATCCTGGAACTGAGCCGCGAAGCCACATCCACACTGATCGCCATCACACGGCTGGTCGATCGCATCGAAAATCTGGGTGTAGGTGCACACGTGAAATCCGACGTTGAAGCCGCTCTGCACATCATGCACTCGCTCCGCAACTCGAGCTCGAATGCGCATCTGGACGAGCTCCTCGACAGAGCGGCACAAGCATATGCGCTGAGCAACAGAGCGTTTTTCAACCCAGATATGCTCGGCTTGTTGTATTTCCCAGACGAACACAAGTACGCCGTATACACGCCGCTGTTTGCGCCCCTGTTGGTGCCGCTGTTCGTCACCACGCTAAAGCTGATCAAGCAATTGGTCGCACGCCGCAAGCCATCGACAAAGAGTGCCATGCGAGCGAGCAAGCCCAGCACATATGCGAGATTGTCCACTTAAGTCCATCCTCCAACCGCAGACGAATGTGTTTCTTCGATTGTACAGTACGACACGTGTCAACACCGACCTTTGCTTCCGCTCGAATACTACGACGATCTTATATGTACCAGCGTTCGCCTCGCCTCAGTCATACTCTTGCACGTCGGCGTCCTCTTCCTCCACTTGGTCATCGTTCGGCTGCCTGTCCGCGTCAGTGTGCTCGTCATCGCTTGCCGTCTTGTCCTTCGCGATCAATGCCTCGTACTCGGCATCGTACTCGTAATCGTCGTCCTGCATTCTTCTTTTCGACACGGCCAGCCCACGAACAGGAGGTTTCGGTGCTCCGCGATGGCTCAGCAGCGACGGGATGTTGTGTTTGCGCGTCAAACCGGGTCGTCTTGCTGCACTGGTCGAGAGCAACATCGTCAGCGGTTTGCCGAAGAACGAGCGTGCAGCGCCACTGGCAGATGGAGCGTGAAGCGTGGGCGATGCGGTGCTGGAGCCGGAGCCAGAACTGGAGCTAGAGCCTGTGCAGATTCTCTTGATGGCGACCGTGTGTGGTGTGGAATCAGAGTGTGTTGTGTTGGGCGCAAGCGTTGGAATAGGAGACGCTGAAGAGCGTGTTCCGGACGGGGTCGATGAAGCGAGCGGCATAGCGATAGTAGCTGCCTCGGCAGCTTCGTCCTGCACCTCCTCTTGAGACACAACGTCTTGGCCTGAAATGCTTGACATCGGCTGTTCGAGATTTTGCACATCACCCATGTCAACTTCTTCCGATACATCCGGCAGCTCCTCTTCATCCTCGCCCTGGTGTTGCAGGTTGAACGTCTTTTGCTGCTTCGCCTTGCCCTTGCCTTTCCCCTTCTCTCGCTGCTTCTTGGGCGTGGGAGCGCTTTTGCGCGACGATCGACGCACCGAGGTGGGAGCTGAAAGTATCAAGGCATCACCATCACGATCCGACTCTTCATCATCCACAATCAGAACGTCGTCGTTTGCCTTTTCTCGGCTTGTACATCGATCCGCCTTTGTTGTTCTACGTCTAGTTGACCGACTTGCTGGCTCCTCATTTTCATCATCGCTGATCACCGAAATATGCTTACTGTCCTTGGGCTTCTTACGGCGTGGCGCCTTGAAACCAACATCATCATCTGTGAGATCGGCATCGACTTTTGCTGCGACTTCTGATCGAATGTGCTGATCTGACTTGGCTGACGAGCTAGGTTGAGATCTGAGGTGCTCATCCGCATCCCCCTGCTCACCATTGTCTGAGAATGCCCTCGATGTGCGCTTGGTCTTCGCATTGTGAGCAGTAGAAGTCTCTTTGGATGCAGTTCTAGACTTGGAAGCAGAAACAGTGGATGATGACACTGCAGGATCCTTTGGTCTCTTTGACTGAAGCGGTCGGCCATCAAGATCGTAGCTCGGACTGTAGCTGACTTGCTTACGAGCACTTCGGGTGGGACGACGACGGGCAAGCGTCGCCTCTTGCGCTGCAAGGGCAGCAGCATATGCAGCATCGTCATCTACGTCTATCGGAGCAGATGTCTCGCCCGTGTCAGATGCATCAGAGCCCGGACGATGCTTCTTTGGATTTGGATTTTTGCTCGAGCTAGGTGTCGAACGTGGTTGCATGGTTGACGGCAAGGAGGATGGCATTTCTATGTAATCTCTCAAAGAGGAGCCATCAGTAAGCTCAGCAGCAGCAACGCCTTCCTTCTTGCTTGAGCGATCTGGCGAGCACGAAAGAGAGGATTTCGGCGACGTTTCTGCTCCATCCGATTGGGTATCATGCTCGTCATCCTCTGGGTCGCTGTTGGCAACGTACAGTCCTGTCACCACAGAGGGAGGCATGGCAGCCGCTTTTGCGACGTCACGGTTGCCGGTAGGGCTATCGAGCACATTGGCTGCTAACGATGGTCGCAGCGGCGACGAACGTGTCCTCGAGAAAGAGGTAGCATGGCTAGTGGGTGGCGACGAGACGAGATGAGTGTCGGTGAGCAAGTTAGGTACAGCTGCCGAGCTTTCCAGAGTGGGCGTAGAAGAGGCGGCTGAAGGAGGCCAAGTCGGAGCGCCTGGAGTTGCAACCGATGTCGAATCCGACGATGTGTTGAGAGCGTTGTGTGTGAGGAAAGGTGCAGACACGGGCAGGAGGCTATGGTCGCCAGCACCAGTGAAGGGCATCTTTACAGGACAAGATTGAATCTAGGTCGGTCGTAGCAAATCGATTGGTGACTTTGATGGTGGCGACAAGGCAGACAACAGGCTCGAACATACAACATGATCAGGCTGCATGGGATTAAGTGTTACTTTCCGCAGACGTGTGAGTTGTGAGTCTGTATAACTTAGCGGCTCGCGTTTCGCCACCCTTCTTCTCGTTCGCTCAATCATGACTGCTCAGATAGCGCGCGCGACGCGTTGCGGATCAGCCTTCCATACCCGCAATCCCAAATCACCAATCACGAAACGTTTTGGGACACAGAACAACTCACGACTGAGCCTCGAACAAAATCACGAATCACGAACACCATGCGCTAAACCACCGATTGTTAGGTTGGAAAGGCACAATTTACGCGACTGACGAGCGTGGCGAAGAACAACACTCACACAGACTCTTTGTGCTTGTCTCATGTTGATCAGGCCAGCATCTACGATTCACGATTTGTGATTTCAAGAGGAGATGCATTGACGATTGATGATTGGAAGTGGAGCACATCTGTGGCCAAACAGCTGTTATATCAGTTCGATTATCGTGTATGTTCATACATGGTCAAGACACTACGGGTACGTCTACTCGCAGCGCTGGCTTTGGCACTGCTCCTCGACCCAGCCCTTGTCGCCGCGGTCCAAAGCGTCGAGTTCTGCCATAAGGGTAAAGAAAAGATCAAAGGGGGTCAGCATCGCTTGCATCTCTTCCGTTGCTGATCCCTAATCATGAATTATGAATCATGAATCAAGAATGCTTGCAAGCGTCAATTCATTCTTGGACATTAAACTCACCTTTCATCTGCTCGTCTGAGAGCACGAACGTGAGACACTCTGCGTTCTCAACCTGTCTTTGCAGATTGCTGCTCTTTGGCAGCGCAACAATACCGTGTTGCACCAACCAGCGCAGCATTACCTGTGCCTCGGTCTTGCCCGTCTCGGCAGCCACTTTCTTGAGCGTCGGGTCGCCGTAATAGTGACCACGAGCCAGTGGACAGTAGGCTTGTACGATAATTGAATGGGCTTCTGAAGCGGCCCTCACCTCCTTTTGCGCAAAGAAGGGATGACACTCGATCTGGTTGCATACGGGCAACACTTTTGGCTTGCTATCGATCAGCTCCTGGATGTGGTGCGGTCCAAAGTTTGAGACGCCCAAGCTTCGTACCTTGCCCTCTTGCACTAGCTCGGTGAGGGTGTCCCACGAGTCCAGTCGGAACTTTTTGCCTCCGTCGGGAGCGTGCAGGAGAACAAGGTCGAGGTAGTCAAGACCCGCTTTGGCGAGACTGTCTTCGACAGCTAAGCGCGTCTTGCTTCCACCACCCATCTCGTTGAGATAGACCTTGGTGGTGTAGAACAGCTCGGATCGAGGCACGCTACATTCGCGTACCGCTTCGCCACAGTCAGCCTCGTTTCGGTAATAGCGAGCAGTATCAACATGCCGATAGCCTGCTTTGTCAAAGGCGTTGAGAAGCGCCTGCTTGCATTCGCTACCACGCATGTCCCAGGCACCGATGCCGAAGCGAGGCATGGCATAGCCATCAACCATTGTGATCGACGAGCCAAGCGTGAGCTTCTCGTCACGCAGAGGTGCAAATCGATCCGTCATTATGATGTGTTTGGTGAGAAATTACGAGGTTGACTAACAACAGAGGATGATGGTCCAGAGCTAAGCAGAGCGAGATTTGTTTGTTTTCGATTCGGAACCAGAGTCAGGCGTGAAGGCATCGGTTCCTACTGGCTTGAGATCTTATCGACGATTCCTCCCCCGCTTTGGTGTGTCAACAAATCCTTGTGACTGTTAGACGACACGCGCGCCGTGTGGTCTGATCTGCAGCTGTGAGTGCACCGCCTCGCAGCACTGACTCGACTGTAGCTTGGCTCATACGCCTGACCACGGTCTTCCTGGTGAGAAGGCCCTTGACTCGGTTTGTCAAAAAATCACGAATAGGAAAACATGTTTGCGATGCTTCAATGCTTCGGTCTAGTTATACATTGTACGTGTCAATAACGGAGGCGAATGGCGCTGACTCCGAGCTGGAGGCCGAGAACGACGAAAATAGGTTCAAAACTGCGATCCAAGGGTGTACGCGATGATAACCTGCTGGTCGGCCCACAGTTTGAGAGTCAGTTCATGCTTGCTTGTGCCGAGGACAGATCCCGAGTAGGACAGCGAAAGCCCAGCAGACAGCGACCAAGGCAAAGCTCTTTACGCGGGCACGTATCGACGGTATCGACGACGTCGGTGTAATCGCGTTCGAGCTCCTTCCTCTTGAGTGAATGGATCGAAAGGAAACGCGGTGCTTTGCTCAGGAAAGGCACGAGACGATTGTGATGACGGACGTGCTCGTTGAAGTGGGACATACCGAAGCAATCGAGATAGTGTGTTGCGACATAAGTGTCGATCCGTTGGATCAAGTCTGGTTCTGGTGATTGCAGAGCGGTGGTTCCGAGCGCCGAGTCGGGCGAGCCTTGCCTGAGGTAGAGAAAAGTGTTGTCGCTCTCCAAGTCTGCCAGGTATAGCTCTGACTCCTCATCCAAGTACTCTTTCTTTTGCGATGCAGGTGACTTTGTTGGGCCGAGAGAAGATGTTGCGGCAGGCCTTGGAGGCGTGTTTAGGTTGTGACTGTTGATTTGCGCCCGATCAACATGAATGCTTTCAGCCGAGATTGTGCTTCCACTTTGGGCGGCGTCGGTGTTGAGCTCTGATGCAGCCGCAACTTGTGAACTCTGAGGAAGTGCCACTGTGCTTGTCAAGCTTTGGCGGCTGCGTCCAAGTGAGCGGCGCTTCAAACGAGCAGATGAGGCGGGTCTGAGAGCGGTAGAAGGCGTATCTGTAAAGAGGCCCATTACCGCCAAATGCTAGTCGGGCTATCTTCCGCTACGAGAAGGCATCACCGTGGTAGAGGATCGCTGTGGACGAGGCTTGAGCCGCAAGGTGATAGGTAGCAAGCAGTCCGGATAGGACCAGTAACTCGTGACTGTAGGTTCGCAATCGCAAATTGTACCTGACGCTGGGCCCGTGCGGCTGGCTGGCTTTCGCCATGCTCCACATACGACTCTTTCTGGCCACGCATGCTGCTGCGCTGCAGCAATCACGAATAGTGCGTGATTTTGGCTCCATATTTTCTGTATGTTTTTCGTAAAATCATGAACATGAATCACGAATGACTTTTTTGATTTAATCTTCCTTGCTTCTCGTTCGTGATTTTATAATCGTGAATATGAATAGCCAGACCGCCGACAGGGGCTACGACGTCTTTCGTGATTGTTGTGCGCGTTTTATGCGCTGTCACGCTCACATGCGCATGTGCTGCAGAACAACAGATGCGAAAGCAACACTCACGACTCTGTGACTGAGCAAGCGCGACTCTTCAGCAAGGCCATGAGGCAAGTCGTCGGCTTTTCCGAGCAAAAAGCCTCCCTCCTTACCATCGCTTTGCCTCAACAATCGCTGGATCGTAGACGGAAGCGATCCGAAGCTACGACAAACGCCGCACGACCAGAATGTTGTGTATCCTGCATTAGCTCTGCTACTATCCAACCGTATACTACGAATTGTGGATCGTCGATCAGGCTACTGGGTGACAAAGCAAGACAGCAGTTAATAAAACATCGCGATGACAACCAACGATCAGCAACAAGATGCTCAGTCATCAAAGAGAGGCTCGGTTCTTCTCCCGCCGTCGCCGCGACCCATCACCCGTCGCATCATCTCGGATCGCGACCATCCGCACAGCACCCAGTCCCTTCCATCCACCGGCACCATGCGACCCAATCTATGGAATGCCGTACGTCAGCGTGTCCGTGTTACCTCTGCGCTCAAGAAACCAGGCGACTCTTCCCAACGTCGATCTCGCGCTTTTGAGGATGAGCGTAGATTCGACGATGAGGGCATCACCTCGGATACGCTTCGCTCCGATATTGACCATCTCTTGGCACCAGGACAGTACGCAGAACAATGGCAATCGCTCGCTCACTTGTTTGACGCTGCTGAGGGAAACGGTTCTGGTCCATCTCTCTCGAGACTGCGGCAAAGCAGGAGGACGAAACGCCTTTCCTTGGCTCACCAAAGTCGCAATGTGTCGTCCTCACCCTCACTAGCGGATGTGGAACCGTCTTCCGCTGAAAGATCTGCTCTCTTTCGGCGACCAGCGTCATACGTACAGCCCAGTGATCCAGAAAATCCCGACGACTCGCTTGCCAGTTTCGCAGGGTCTTCTTCGCTCAAAGGCAGCTCGAGCTTCAAGCTTCGGCCTCGCACATCGTCTTCCATCCGAGAGCCGCTCGTGCAAAATCGAGCAAAGAGGGCAGCGTCTGCACTGCCCTCGATGGTGGACTCACAAGCCCCTACTCACTCCAGCTTGCACGATTTGTTTGCTCCTCGTGCGTCACTAAGCGATGAGCCCACCAGTCTCTTGACAAACGATCCTGATCAAACGCCTCTCGGCGAGGATCCATTGCTCTATTCAATGCAACATCGTCTTCTGGACAGCGACACTGACTCCGAGACCGAAACTGACAGCGACATCGACATCGACATCGACAGCGGCAGCGGCAGCGAGGGCGAGGGCGATCAGGTTCAAGCCAGAGCATCCAGCATCAAGCCCGTCCCTGATCTTAGCTACAGTGGCATCAATGGGCAGTACACGGGCCACACGCTGGCGTCAGTGCAGTCGTCCGCTGGCTCGGCTGGCCGGATCGGACCTTTTCGCGGCGTCATCCGCTCAGTAAGATCTGTACTGGGCGGCCATAATCTCACGCCACTTCAACGAAGCATCTTCAAGTGCTCTCTCGCCTATCTTTTCGCCTCTCTCTTCACCTATTCTGCCACCTTGAGCCGCTGGCTAGCAAGCTTTCTGCCCAATAATGATCCTGATGGCGATGTGCCATTTTCCAACTTACACATGATCGCCACTGTAGCTGTCTACTTCCACCCTGCCAAAACGCTGGGTGCTATGATCGAGGCCGATCTCTTCGCTCTCGGCGCTTTCGTTTATGCAATCACTCTCGGATTCTGTTCCATGGCCGTCGCTGTCTTTCTGCACGAGACCGATCGCATCGTCATCTCGGACATTGTCAGCGTCCTCTTCTTCCTTGGCATTGGCATCGCGCTCGTCGGCTACGCCAAAATCAAAGTCGCCAAACCGCAGTTCAATACAGCCTGCTCGCTCATCTCGATCATCGTTTTCACCGTCGTAGTCAAAGAGGGTTCACTCCATCTCGGCCACTTTTCAACGGAAAAAACGTTCCAAGTGACACTGGTCGTGCTGATGGGCTCCTTGATCAGTAATGTCGTCTGCTTCTGCGTGTGGCCGCAAAGCGCCACTTCGAATCTGCAAGGCGACATAGTGCGTAATCTGCGCGGTTTCTCCACCCTTTTGCGTGTCCTCACAAAGACATTCCTGCTCGAGGACCCTTCCAACTTCCACTTTAAGAGCGATCGCATCAAGCGCGCCATCGACGACCACCACGACAGTTTTACCTCTCTCAAAAAGAACCTGGAAGAGGCCAAGCTCGAGTCGTTGTTCGACTTGAGAATGCGTGGCATGAGCGCAAAGTATGTCGTAGCTACCGACTCACTCAATCGACTCGCACAGCACCTCGCAGGTCTTCGAAGCAGCTGCGGTCTACAGCATCAGATCATGGCTGCGCGCAGAGAAGCGGTGCGAGCAACTAGAGAGGCGGCGCCAGATTCATCTCGTGCTGAACATCAGGAATCTACATCACAAGACAGTACAACAGCACGTCCCACCAAATCTCGCCCAGCTTCAACGAGACTGGCCCATATGTTCGAATCAGAACCCGCTCTCGAGCCCTCCAGCCAAAACGGCAAGGCAAATGCATTTGAGGATTTCATCGCTAGTGTCGGGCCGCATATGCGCAGCCTTGTGTTTTCTTGCTGTCGTACGCTTCGAGGCTTGCGATCAACCTTTGTGGCACGCGATTCCACCGTGGTCTCTGAGCTCAAGCCACCTTGTACGGATCAGAACGGAGGCAGCACAGGTACCTGGTATAATTCTGGTGCTACGTCAACTGGCGCTTACGTGCCAGGCTCCAGCTTTGATGGCCTCCACAATGATATCTCCAAGGCATTGCGCAGATTTCAACACGAGCAGACGGTTGCCATCAAGCGCATCTATACCATGGAGCCCAAGAAGATGGCCCAGAAGCTCGATGGCGATGAGATTGTCCAAAGCACTGAAGACGGCGAAGGAGCGGTCAGCAGCCTGATGCAAGACAAGCAAGGAGACGAAGACGTCTTTCTGATCTTTTTCTTCGTCTTCAATCTGGAAGAATTTGCCAAGGAGCTCGAAGTGCTGGTGGAAGCGCTCGAAGAGATTCGCCAAGCAGAAGAGCGCATTGCGCTGGCGAGGCAGACGTCTACATGGATGCGTGTTCGTCTGTTTGGTGGAACGCTTGGCACCATGGTATCCGAATATGCTTCTATGCTCGGCTGGAGATGGGGTACGGGCAGCAGAAGCGCCAAGAGAGACCGCGGATACAGCAAAGCGTCGAAAGCCTCGAGGGCAGCCAAAAGGATGACGACACCGCTCGACTTCCCCTCGAATCGACGACATGCCGTTGACACGCATCAAACGCCCAAGGCAATGACTTGGAAAGACAAGCTGCAGCGACTAGTCTGGCAGGTAGGAGAATTTTTCCGTCAGCCGGATACCAAGTTTGCGATCAAGGCGGGTCTCGGAAGCGCTCTGTTGGCGAGTCCTGCTTTCTTTCCTTCGACGCGACCGATGTTTACGAAGTTCCAAGGCCAGTGGGCGTTGGTCAGCTTCATGGTGGTGCTTTCGCCGACAGTGGGGCAATCGAACCACATGAGCCTTCATCGTATCATGGGGACCATCATGGGAGCTTGTGCTGCGGTCAGCATTTACAAGTTGTTTCCAGACAACCACATTGCGTTGCCCATCTTCGGAATGCTCTTCTCGATTCCATGCTTCCGCTACATTGTGGGAAAGCCGCAGCTGGCGTCGAGTGGGCGCTTTGTGCTGCTCACGTACAACCTGACGGCGCTGTACAGCTACAATCTTCGCAAGACGGGCATCGAGGTAGAGCAGATCGCTTACCAACGCACCGTGTCGGTGATTGTGGGTGTGCTTTGGGCAACAATTCTCAATCAGCTCGTGTGGCCGTTTGAGGCACGACGGCAGCTGGCGCTGGGCGTGTCCGACGTGCTGTTCAAGCTGGCATGGCTCTACCAGCGACTAGTTCTGTCGTATTCGCGTGACCCATCGCAGGTAGGATCGCAGCGACTCGACGCCGGCGAGGCTTACGACGACGAGGATGGCGACGAGCAGGACAATGATAGCGACGATCAAGACGACGAAGAAGCGGCTCTGCTGAGCACGTTTGCGTCGGGGCACGGCGACGAGTTTCAGGCGATTGAGCTGCACCTGCAGGTGTCGCTGATCAAGTTGGAAGGGCTTCTGGCGCAGACGAAAAATGAGCCGCGGCTGAAAGGGCCGTTCCCCGTCGCCACGTATCGCTCGATGCTGTCTTGCTGTCAAAACATCTTGGACAAGCTGCACAGCATGCGATGCGTGACTGCACGTCAGGACTGGTACCGGCATGTACGACGCGACTTTGTGATCCCGGTGAATGCGGAGCGACGCGAGATGGTGGGAAATGTTCTTCTCTACTTTTACACGCTCGGCTCGGCGTTTCATCTGAAAAGCCCGGTGCCTCCGTACTTTCCACCGGCTGGCCAATGCCGAGCTCGACTGCTGGATCGGATCCGGGAGCTGCCGGTGGTGAAGCGAAGGGCAGTGCGTGGATCGAGTGCGTACCTGCTATTCTACTCGTATGCGTTGGCGATGAAGGACGTGATCGATCAGCTGGATTCGCTGGGCAGGTTGACACAGCAGAATTTTGGTGTGTGGGGCGGCAGCGTCGACGATTTCGAGCGACACTTTATGGTGAGCGCAAACTCGGCTGCGCCGAGTCCGCTTGCTAGCAGAAAGCCATCCACGACGAAGCTGCAGTCATCTCGCTGCAGGTAGATGATGCGCTTGCGACACAAGCAAGATGACGCTGTGAGGGCTTCACTGTGACTGCAAATGGTGCAAGACAAACGTTTTCAGTGCATTGTCGGTAGTCAATTCGTGTTGATTGCATTGTGACTGTTGTAGACCCGACTGTGGTGTTGTGTGTCTTTTGTGGGAAGTGATGTTTTCGGAATGCAGCAGCACGAGAAGGCGCAGCGAGCATTCTGGTTGAGAGCGCTCGCCTAGCCACGAGGTTGCATCCGGCCCGGTGCCTGAATGTGTGTAATCACTGGTGGATCACTTGATGGACGGGCGAGGAGGATCAATAGTCGAGCAGCTGTCCGCACGATTCACGATTCACGATTCACGATCCACAATCAACGATCGGGCAAGAGTCTCTGTTTGGCCCTCTCGGAGGGGACAGCGTTGTCAATCTTGCATTTGGTTGTTCGCGAGTTCTGAACGTCTCGGCAAAACTGACTGAAACCGTGCAGCACAAATTTAGGTTGAAAGTATAACTCTGATCCGCAGCGTTGGCGAAACTAGATGGCGCGAAACTGGGGTTAGTTTGGTGACAATTTGTGGTTTGTGAGCGCGCAAACTACAGGGCAATCGTGAGCTACGAGTCAAGGCGTGCTCACAGACAAAGTGGATCGAGCGGGTGTGAATCATGGCTTTCGGAAAACACAGGTGCGGTACATCCGAACATGCGTGATTCACATTGGATCGTGGATGCACGCTCTGTGCTGTTGTGATTGTGTCGCAAACATGAAAGGTTCGGCTTGTTTGTGTTTAACGTTAGGCGAAACATCCACGATTCGTAGTCACGAGTTTGGCGAGTGCAGGGTCAGTTGGCTTCTTTCTCTTCGGTTTGTCACAACAGAAATGATGGATCAGGTTGGATCGTCCGCCGCTGTTTTGCACGCGCTCTGTGACCTGTCAGAGTGAGGCGAAACGCTTTTGTCCTTTCTTGCAAACGCAACGCAAGCGGGTCAAGCGATGATACATCATTGGTATAGTTGGTGCAAGGACACAAAGCAGTGTTGATTCGTGATAACCTAGATGACAGCGCACGGTCGTATCTATGTAGGAGCCGAGTTAAAGCTTGAGCAAGTCAGCCTCATTGCCTTTCATTGCTTTTGTTGCTCATTTCATGTTGAACGAGTATGAAAGCTTTGCTGGGACGAGCAGCTTGTCTGGAAGAGAATCAAGTCAAGCGCGACCAACACACGTTGGCTAGCGTGAAAAGCTACAGAGTAGCGTCGGTGCAGATCCTCAATAGTTTCCTCAACGGCATCCGATGCTAGGCCAAGTCAATCCACCGTCTTTGGAATCAGATCGTGCTGAAGTTTACGAGGGGCGACTCTTGACTTGCATCCACGCGCGATGGACAACTGCCGTTCATAGTTAAAGTTGCCTGATAACTTACTCTTGACTTGTGACGTAGGCTTGCCTCGTGGGAAGAATTCACGCGTTTCGAGACCATGAATCACGAATCACGCACGAATCGTGAATGAGATTCAACTGTGTGCAACGTCTTCAATTCACGATTCACGCCGTCTCGTTTCTGCTAAAGCCAACATGACTACGCAGCCACACACCGTCCCGATCCTCTTTGTGATGAGCACTGAGCAAGTTTGTTGTTTGACAACCTCTTGATCTGTGTGTGAGGGAGACTCATGTTTGTGCTGCTTGGAACAAGAGCTGCCTCTGGCTACGATCGGCTGTTCTCTGGAAGCTCCGATAATGAATTGCAGCCACGAGAAAATAACTTAGGGTTCTGATTGTAAAATATTCGTGATTCGTGAATGAATCACATTGTGAATAAATTTGGCTTCCGCTGCCGATGCGCTTTCACCGAGGAAATCACGAATTGTGAATCGTGAATTCATCAGGCTTGCTTGCCTAGCGACCCTTTGCCTGACAGTCACGACTCACGACTCACGACTCAATGACTGCAGCTCACGGCTGGCTGCCGTTGTTCGGTTGCCTGCTCGCGAATGGAGGGCCAGATCCGCCCTGAATTCGTGATTCCCAGCACGCAGGATATTCAAGATTCACGATTGCCAACTCACCACTGCGACTTGCGACTTGCACTAACGACTCTTGAGTCGAGTTACTCCACGTTCACAGTCGTGAGTGATTCACGATTCAGTCGGTGAGTCCGAGACTGTGAGTGACGAGTGTTGGCTCTGTCGGCTTTTTCTACACATCGTATGGCTTTGCTGAGCCACGTCGGAAACGTCGGCTCCGTTTTTGTCTCTATCACGGTCGGCTCGACGTCGGTTAACTTACGTGTTAGCTTCGCTTTGCATAGCCTGCTTGTGCGACTTGCGCAACGTGCTACCGTGTGCTCCACCGACCCTTGGCGTCTTCACCTCTTGCTGTCCAGCGTTGTCGTCCTCCACCAACATCAACTGCGAGCACTCTCGCCACCACGTTCTTGCCGCGACGCTAGAAATCGTGGCAGTCGCCTAGCTTATCACCATCCTGGTAATCGTACCTCTGTTTCAGAAGCATCTCGAACCTTTACTTGTGACTCTCGATCCTGCATTTCTTTCTGCTACCCGCTTCGATCCGCCAGAGCACCTCTCGAATCGCCTTTCCTTGCTAGCTCGCCCGCACTCTGTACGCCTCACATCGCCTTTCTCTTTCCGCCATTGCATTCATGCTTCAAAGCGAGGCACAATTCCACCCGCCCGATCGAGCGTCACACTTGCTACTGCACCACCTTTGACTTCTACCACCGTGATTCGAGGTCGACATACCATCGCCCAATCCGCATCATCCTCAACTCTGACGAGGCAATTGCAGGCGAGGGCACTGTCTGGCGCAACCCATCTTCGACCTTGCTCTTTCATCCCTCCTCTTCTCAACACCGTACTGCGCTCATCGATTGTCAATCTATGCTTTAACGAGCGGCCCCTGTAGGCGATTGCCTCTACCAGTTGCGACTGCTCAGACTTTCCCTGTACAATTCCCACTTCAGTGTAACAATGCCTCCTGCAAAGTGCGACGTCATCCCAAAGGAGCAGTTCACGCCCTTTGCTGAAAGGCGCGCCTGCTCGGGGTGTCGCAAGATCAAGTCTCGCTGCATCTTTCCGGACGACTCAATCAACTGTACAAGATGCATTCGCCTCAGCATCGACTGCGTCGTTCCATCCCATCATCGAGGCGTCAAACTCGAAGCTCAACTTCCAAAGTCGTCTTCCTCCACCACGCCGCTCAAGCGCACCAGCTCCAAGAGTCACTTGCGCGATTCCGCCAGCCCAGCCCCCAACGGAGAATTGGATGGCTCTTCCTCAACTTCTGTCAACCCCTTTTCGGTGCAGAGCCTGCTCGACACCACCTCGTCCGAGAGCACAGCGTCCAAAGCGCTTCTCTCTTCCACCTTCCATTCACACATCCAAGAGGAGCCTGCCGTCAAACTCGCCACTGCAGCTGCCAGGCGTCCACTCATCGAGTCGGTCATCACCGCCGGCCTCTTTGACGAGGACGAGGTGGCCGAACTGGTACGCTTCTACTATGAGCATCTCAACCCAATCATTGCACTTCTCGACTGTCAGATTTACACGCTCAAGGCGCTCAAGACCAATCCCGACTATCGCATCTTGCTAGCCGCCATTTGCACCGTTTCGTCTAAATTCGTCAAGGTTGAGCGATACCTTGACGCCCTCGAGCTTCTCAAACCCGCCCTCTCCCGTATCGCAGCTGACGACATCCCTCCTCAGCTCGAGATCATCCAGTCGCTCTCCATTCTCGCCATGTGGAAGCACCCAAAGGATGGCAGCAGTTGGCGCAAAGTCCGACTCGCCATCACGCAAGCCTTTGAGCTTGGCTTGCACGAGCTTTTCGGTCCTCAGAAGCGTTCCAAGGCCGGTCTCTCGAGGTCCTTTATCCAGTCGCAACGCACCCTCATGCAGCTCTCCTGCTTTGAAGATGGCTACCGCGACCAGCGCCACTTGCCGCCAGCCATCGATCCCAGCCTGCTTCCCGACCCTCGCGAGTGGATCGACTCGCTCGGCGACATGGTGCAGGACATTGACGTCCGTCTCGCCGCTTCGCGCGAAAACGCCAACATCAAACGCGACCTCATCACATCGCTCAAGCAGTCCAACGCTCGAAGTCCCAACCCGACGCAGATCAGCCGCGCCACATGTCTACGCAACGCAAGGCTCATCAAGATGGGCATCACCGCACAGACGTGTTCTAGTTCAGTTTGGATGAACCCACCGGCAAGCGAGATCCCTTGCCAGCACTCGGGACGTCCATGTCTCATTTTTCACGACACCAACACGCTTTTCAACTATCATCGCGCGTTGTATTCGATCTACAGCTCGCCTCTGCTGTCTGGACCTGCGTTTGCCCAAGATCGCCAAGCCGCATTTCGCAAGTGTTCCGAGCTGTCGGTGCAGCTTTTTGAGCTGCTCAATGGCGTCTATGGCCAGGCAGGCTACTATCGATACGTGCACGACATTGTGATCCTCAACCTTGCGGTCGCAGCCGTGTGGATCTGCGACAATTGGCGCGCCATGCCGCATGAGCTTGCAATGCATGCTTGCCTGGCCATACGTCAGGCTGCCGATGCTACCTCGCCTTCGTTGGAGAATCATCTCGAGCAGGGTTCCTACCTGGCGCGTTTCTTGCGCTTCTGCTGTAAGAAGCTGCCATCGACCATCTCGATCAATGAAAACTCTCCGATCAATGCCGAGGATCTCGTCATTTCCGAGGATGCAAAGTGGGCCATGGGCTTGAACCCCTTTTCTCAGGTATCCAACACTGTCTTTGGTGCCGCGCCGTCTAGTTTCGGCCCTCCGTTCCGATCGCCGCATATGCAGGGTGCGTCTCCGAACGGTGCCGATTGGGGTGGACTGCCCAGGTCCAAGTACGGCGGACTGCACAGCAGCAGTAACGGCAACGGCAACGGCAACAGCAACAGCAATGGCTCACAGCATGGCATTTGTCACAGCACGTCGAGCCAGACTTTTGGCTCGCCATCGCTGCTTTCCGCGTCGTCGCCTCAGGGTCGTTTCGGCGATGGCGGTGCCAACGGCGGCGACGCTTCTTCGATCTTCAGCAACGGACACGCGCAGAGTCACAGCCACGGCGGCCAAGGCCACGCGCAACTCCGTCGTCTATCACATCACCAGACAGCTGCCATGAACAACCAGACGCTACAGTACCTCTCAGAAAGTCTAGTGCCGCCAGCATACCCTATGCACTGGGATACGTATGACGATAATTCGATCATTACTTTCCTCCAGTCCATCTCGAGCGCTTCGGGCTGAAGCATTCACCATTGCTCTTTTCCCTCTGATACGTGTTTTTCTTTTGTTATCTCAGCACACTGTACTTTTATGTTTTTGCGACTCGGTTCTTGTTACTGATAGCTACCTGTACCAATCTTGAAGCTTTGTCCGACTTGATGACATGGGCATGTTTGCTCTGCTGCTACTGCGTACACGGTAGGCTGCGCCGAGTGTCAGATGTGCGGGTACGATTGGGATCAGTCATTCACGATTTGTCACGAGAGAGTCACGAGTTGTCTGTGCGGCGCGACCAGGAAAATTCGGGAATCGGAACAATCACGTATGCATGAATCATCAGTCACGAGTCGTGGATTCGTGATTGTTATGGTGTTCCAGAAATGAGGTCTCTTGCTCCACTCACAACTTGCGACTCTGGTTCCCGATCTCCTGCTTTGTCATATCTATCTATCGACTCCTACACGCTCATAGTCAGACGAGCTGGCTTCTTTGGGACTAGCTACAAGCGTTGCCCAGCAACGTCGAGATATCATGACCACCATGCCAGGCCCGAGTGCCAGTGGCGCTCCCAAACCACGTAAACCGAAGAGGACGCATCAAGTCCGGCAGGATCAGCGTCGATGGATCGAGCTCATCGATGCATGGCACTCGTCCAACTCTTCGATGTCGTTCGCTACACCGTCACGCGAACAGCTGGTCGAAGAAATCTCGCAGCACGCACAGACGCTCTGCCGTACCATCAAGAATCGAGAATGGCTCCTCGCCGCGTTCCACATGGCGATCAATGCTGTGCTCTTTCCCGAATGCAACGACGGGCTACAAAATAACGAGCAAGTGTCGCACGTCGAACAGCTCGGACAGCAACTGCTTCAGCTTGCCCTACATTCGGTCGCAACACCGTATCTGAACAGCTTGGAGAACGAGCGGCATCGGGATACCTCGCAAATCGAGACAGTGAGACAAGACGCCGAGCAATTCGAACGGCTGTCGAAGCGTCTATCGCTGTACCGGCATGTGCGTGGACTTGAGCCGATGCTGTCGCTGCCAGCACTGCCGTTGGCGCTGGTTTTGCGAGAAGCGCCTAGCACAGTGCTGCTGTGCCTGGCTTCACTTGCACAGGGTGCCGACATTGTCAGCCCGTTGCTAAAGAGCTACAGCTGGCTTGTAGACGAGTCTGCTCATGTACGACTGGCGCTTGTAGCGCAGTTGCTCACAGCAGGCACTGGATACATGCAAACCTATCGTTTGCTCGCTGCTTCCGGTCTGTTGCTTGCATGGAAGGACGGCCACGAATCGAGTATCTGGCAGTCAGCACATCCCGCGCACCAGCTCACTTTGGGCGACCTGGTCGAGTTTTATAGTGACATTCTGCAAGGTCTGCGACAGATCGGTTCGACAGCACAGGCAAACGCCCTGGTGTCCGTGCTAGCCAACGAAATGCACGGTCAAGATGCACAGCAGGCAATCGCTCAGCTTGACCACACAGCATCTGCCGGCACTCGTCCGGACCAGAGCTACGCCGACCCCGACATTTTCTCCGCCATAATGCAACGATTCCATCTCTCTTCGATCCATGACATGGCAATAAAAGTGTCTGCCGTCAGCACAGACAGTGCTGCTCGCAAGCAGCTGGCTCGAGAATTGGTTTCCACGCACGATGCTGCCACGGTGGCCAGCCGCTTAACCCAGCTGGTGGACACCAAAGATAGTGCATTGATCCGAGCTTTCAGCTTCGACGTTGTTTCTCAGACATCCGCAAGTGGCAATGCGCGGACTGTGCCACTCATTGCCTCGGTCCTGTACGCGAGGCCTGCAGTCGGAAACTTCAGCTTGAACCTCGACACGCCTGCAGCTCTGCTGAAGCAGGCCGAAGCTTGCCTTTCGCAGCTCAAGCACGCACGCGTTAGCAGCCAAGCCGAAATCTCTGGTTCGAGGCTCGGCGATACATTGCGTCGTTCTCTGGACCTGGAACAGCAGTGTGTGGTGCCGGCTTGTCAGTTGTTGGCTCTCTTAGACGGCGCATCGCAAGAGCCAACGCTGGTGGATGCGCAGCTGCATCTGAGCTGGCTGGCATCGATTGCAAGCGTTGTGCAGGCTCAGACGAGCAAGCCGGCACTGGATATGTGCTGGCTTGCAGCGTATGGTGGATCGCATTCTGGATCGGTAAAAGTAGCTGCACAGCGGCAGAGGGAGGCATTGGACGCGATCGTGTCATCGTTCAATGCGGCTCATCCAGCGCCAGCCTCGCTTGGTGGTCGAGCGGACCGATCCTTGGATGCGGCCATGCTACGTTTTCGAGCTGCGTGGGACGGCATGTTTCACAGCTGCCTCGATCTGATCGGCGCTTCTGCACCATTCTCGCTCATCTCTAAGCAAGAAGCAGTGCACCGCCTGCTCTCGACGGTGATGCGCACAGGCGATGTGGAACTGTTTCGATCGCTCGCCGACTCTTCATGCACGCTCTCTGCGTCGCAGCTGGAAGAGCTCGTGCTGGATGTATCCATCTCGTTGTTTGATCAAGCTGCAATTGCTTCGATGCGGAGCAAAGACGTGCGCGTTTCGCTTGAAATCCTTTCTGCGCTCCCTGCGACATGTGCACGCGCAGTGAGCCAGAAGCACTTCATCGAGGCGGCTTGCCGACTGTCGACGTTCCACATCAAATCGGTTCTGCATCCGGGCGAGCCGATGTCAGCCAGGGAAATGCGCGAGACGCACGACAAGCTCTCGCTTGTGGGTCGACTGCTGACGACACAGGGCGATGCGCATCGATCAGCGGAGCTGGTGCTAGATTTGGCGAAGCGCGTATGTGCACTGGACATGCAGTCGACTAGACAGCAAGAGTTGGTCGAGGTGCGCACGCTCGCCATGCTGTGCGAAGCGGCGAGTGCCGCCGACGACTTTGAGTGTGCGGCAGAATTCTGTTCGCGACTTTTGCACACGTGTTGCGCTTCGACGCGCAAGCCCCGCCGAGCAGACGAGAGCGACGAGATCGACGAGATCGGATGGAAGACGGCGTTTCAGCTGTCGAAGCATTCGGCGTGGCAGGATACACCGGCGCGTATAGCGATGCTCGCACATGCGATGACTGTGTGTCCAGCAACGCAGCTGAATCGCATGTTGCATCAGTGGTGCGCGTTGGATGGGCAGTTGAGGGATGAGCTCGCCAACGGAAAGGTGTTTGCTAGTACAAGCACGACAGCCGGCGCCGGCGCGATCGGATGGCTGAGTGCAGGTGCCGGCGTTGGCGGCAAGCGCATGTTGAGCGCACATACAGCAGCGAGTGTCGGCGCAGGGCTCGTCGGGACGGCGGCCAACTACCTGCCGCTCAGCCTGGGCTCGTACTTCTCCACCGACCGCAGCACAAGCAACAACCCAGTATCAAAAACATCCGCATCCGCTCCCGAAAAACACGACAGTCGCCTAGACCACAGGACTGCCAGCTTGTTCGATTTCGACAACGTCTCCGGTGCATCTGGAGCGCGCAGCGCGAGCGCGTACGTGGATCCAGCCGAGAGAGCCGTCAGGGCGGCGCGTGCTGCCAGGGACTTTTTGGGCTGGAAGAGTGATCAACAATCACACGCGCAGACCGCGCAGACCGGACAAGCCGCCGCGAAATCTGCATTTTCGTTCAGTCGCGGAGTCGGATGGCTCATTGGCGACAGTGAGAGGTGACACGGACTTGCGAGAATACGCGAGATTGCTCGACGACGAGTAGAAATACAAATGTGCTGATACGACGTTGCGCGTGGCTGTGCTAAGCGTCTGTGGCTGAGATCGATATGGGTGCGGGAGTACACTGGGCGTCGAGCTGGTCAACCAACCACCGCCTTGCGTCACTGTGGGATTGGGTGAGCAAGCCGAGTAGCTCGCGTACCTCTGCGCTCAAGCTGTCCACTTGTGTGCTTAGCTGCATGTACGATTTGTTGACGGTCTGCAGCTCGGACTGCATGGCCATGAGTTGATGCTGCAACTCGGTATCGCCGCCCAAACTCGCCTCTGTGGGGAGATGCTCGATGATCTCACGGATCGAATCCGCCTTGTCGACCAGGTCAGCGACGAGTTCCGAGATGGACGCATCCAGTTCGACGGCGGACACCGCCTCAGTTTTACCGAGCACCGTGAGCGGGATAGTGGAGTCGGGCAGAGGCGCATGCTTTGCCTTGCGTGAGATGTATGCGATGGATGATGACATGATCTTGAGCAGCAGATCGATATCGTTGTCGAGCTGTGTTAGCAGGTCCATCGTCAACAGATGTGCGCAGTGGTGGCCATGAAACCACGCTATCGATGCAAACAGCAGATGTGCCAGATTCTACAATCGAGTGAGTTGCGAGGCGGGATCAAAGCAGATGGCGAAACAAATCCAATGTGCCAGATCGATGAGCGCTGCAAGGAATGCTGGTAATTGGGAAGAATGCGACAATGCAATGCGTATAGCTCTTAACGTGGATGATGCGTAGAAGACGCAGAGTGTGATGATGATCCAGTCGACGTGACAAGAGCACGCTGCGGTGGCTGCAAGGGTGACATGTAATGTATCGAGTTGCGAAGAACGGCAGAAGCTCCAAAGTTGGCAACTCGAGTTTGCAGTGGAGTGGTCCGCGCAGCATCCGACTTCCGAGGTCTCGCTGGTAGTCGCATCGACGTGGGACGCTGCCAGAAACGCCGCCGCACCGTGCAAGCTTCAGTCGTGAGTCACGCTGCCAGACGCGCATCCGCGTGCGAACCAGGCTCCGACTCGTGATAAGTCGTGAGTAAAGCCAAATATTCTTGGTTCTGGACCCTGAAATTCGAAAATCGTCGCGTGAATTGATCAGATCGTGAAAATCGTAAAAGTTGATTTGGCAAATCAGCTTATAGAATCGGGCCGATCTCGACGACGGACGAATTGCGAAATCATGTATATATGTGGAATACGATCGAGGGCCCTTTGTTCTTCTTGGACAGTCGTATGGAACGTCTTGGAGAGAATTTCCCACACGGCCAACGATTTCGCAACACCACAAAGGGAACCAACCGGTGTAGTCCAGCTTGGTACCCTTTCTTCTCGGATCGGCGCCCTTCTCGATCAAACAGGCGTCGTGCGATGTCAGTGGATCGAAACCTGAACAGACGGTGAGCGGCGCAGGCGTTGGTAAGTTTTGGTTCGCATCGAAGGACACGAATGAGTGCGATTACTTAAGGAGTGCTTGATTCACTTTTACGCTCCCACCTCGGCTACTCTGCTTGATACGATGACAGATCACAAGCAAGACAGCGACTCGTTTGTTGCGCACCGATCGCAAGCAGGTTACGACGCTATGACAGATCCAACGGCGACATCTTCGCCCGCCTCGAGTATCGACACTCACCATGCTCGTACTACGTCATCGAAGGTGGCGGCGGGCGCAGAATCGAGCGGAAAGCGTGGAAAGCAAGCGCAGCTATCGCCACACGCTCCAAGCTGGCTTGAGTGGCTGTCGGACAAGTACACGATCCAGTACGTGATCCCAGCCGCGTATGCACCCGCTGCGCTTCAAGTCGTCAATACCGCCTTCCCACTCGGCATCATTTTCGGACTGGTACTTCCACGAACGCTTTGTTTTCTCAGAGATACGCTCACAGGGGCATCTCTGGCTTCATCCTGGACGGAAACACCGTGGTGGGCATGGCCGCAGCTGCACATCTACCTGTTCAGCTGGGTCATTTTCCACGTGCTCGAATTCAGCGTGACCGCATCGTACAATCCTACACGGCTCTTCTCGGACAGCTTCCTACTTAACAACGGTATCCATTACCACGTGGCACATGTCGTCTCCCTGCTCGAATTCTCGCTCACCGCCCACCTCTACCCAGCGTGGAAAGTACCTTCGCTGTTTACTTTGGCAGGGATCGTCTTGATCGTGTTTGGCCAGACGATGAGAAGCTTGGCCATGATTCACGCGCACAACAATTTCAGTCACATTCTTGCGTTTCAGAAGCGCACGGATCATGAGCTGGTTACCACGGGCGTTTATGCATGGACGAGGCACCCGAGTTACGTGGGGTTCAGCTACTGGGCTGTGGGCACACAGCTCATGTTGGGTAACAAGCTGACTATGATCGGGTTTGTGGCGACGCTCTGGCTGTTTTTCAGTAGGAGGATCAAAGCCGAGGAGAAGAGCTTGGTCGAGTTCTTTGGGCAGGAGTACGAGGTGTATAGGAGCAAAGTGGGCACTGGGCTGCCTTTGATTTGGTGATAAGGAGCGATCGGTTATTATCATGGATGGTTCAAGTGTCGTCTGTAGCCATGTCATGCTTGCATGGATATTGAGAGCAACCCAGCATCGGCGCTGCTTGTGTGAATCTTTCCACTTGACTGCCGTGACTTGGTCTGTACGAAGCGAGATGAGTTGGTGTATGCACACGGATAAAAGTCGGACAGCACTGTATGCGTTGAACACGCATGATTGACGTTTGCGATGGAAGCCCGGCTTGAAACGTCGGAGTCGCGGCGGAAGGGTGAGCGATGTTTCAGGCAGGCACCGTTAGGAACGAGGCTAGTGGAGAGGCCAAGGCGATTTCGCCGAATCCCAATCGTGAATCGCGAATGCATTTAAGTTAGCACGCTCGCTTGGAGTCTTGGCTGTGTAACGGATGAGCAAGGAGCGAGGAGCGCCGCTGCTCTGCTCTGTTCAGAACATTGCTTCGGGAAGATAACCAACCGGAATCGCTCAGAGCAACGTTATCGCGGGATCGACATGTCTTGCCGATCGGTCCTCAACCAGGACACAGATCGGGGCGGAGAGCAGAGAGATCGGTGGGCCAGTCTAGGCTAGGCTAGACTCTGGATGCCAAGATCAGTGCGTCCATGGTTGTTGCGCCCTGTTGCTACGCCCATTCCCGATTTGGGGCGCTTCCAAGTTCTGGCCGCTGACTTGCAAGATCGCACGCACCTCGCACCACGCACCACGCACCACGCACCACACCCCCACTTGGACTGTCAAAATCAAAATCGAAAATAAAAATAAATAAAAAGGAAAGCAAACAAAAGAGGTTTTACGGCAAGTCTTTTGCGCGCGTGATGGAAGGTGACGATGAAAGGGTTAACTATGACGGATTAGATTGCGATTCCGATTCACGATCCACGCACGATTGCCAGTCGACTCGTAAGAGGCGTGGAGGGTTTTTTCGAACCACGGAAATTTGCATGCTCCGATCGAGACACCGACGTGCCAAAATTGTGAATCGCGCGGAAAAAAAAGAAAAAGATGAACAATCCACAGAGAGATGTGAGTGATTCACGAATGCATGCACGGCCCGTTGCAGTGCATACGGTTGTGAGCACTGTAACTTGGTAAAGTCACGAGTAGCACAGCCGACTCGTAACTCGTCCATGAATCGTGACTCTTGAGCAGCAAACGGCATAAACTCATGATGATTCATTCTGTGATTCCCAAATCACGAATCACGAATCGTGAATTCAGATTGTGATGGCGAGTTCGGGCCGCAATCTCAGTTGCACTCCCACTCTCATTGACTCTGTTGGATCAAACAGGCCTTGCCAGCGTAAACCAGCGAGCGAGTAACTCACTCAGACCTGTCAATTTGTCAAGCTCGTGCGACTGCAGCAGCCGCGTGCGAAATCAGAAGCGAAACGCTTTCTTCCTTGACTTTGGCGGCGATTCATTCGTCATTCGTGATTGTCACTCCTCCATCCTTCTCGTCACGTTTGCTCGTCAACGTCGCAAACGCGCCTGTTCTGCGTCGCTTGCTTCCTACGATCGAGCTTCTACCCTCGCCGTTCATCCTACATCCGCCTTTGCTTCTCGGACGCCTGTACGACGTGACAATGCGCTTTGGGTCCTCGATGCTTTGACCCTCATCATCAACGAGTCGAGTCAAGTACTTTGTCTTGCTCGCCAGCTCGCCAACTCACCCGCGTCCACACAGCTCTCCTGGTGCACGGCACAGCCGTTGACGGCGCATTCGAAACCATGGCTTGCATCGCTACGCTCAGTAGCAGCGCCTCTCCGACACGCTTCCGTATGCCTTTGCAATCATGCTCACTTCGGCGGCGGCGGCGGCAGCTGCTGCAGCTGCTGCTGCCACTATCACTGCTCCTTCTAGCCTGCCTCATTACTTCCACCTCAGCACAGACCGTCACCGAAGTCATTACTCGCACTACAGGCTCTGCTTCGCTCAACAAACCCACCAGAACTGCCATCCCGCCAGACGCGGATCCAAGCGCCACTCGATCCACCCCTGTCGTCACAAGCACCACCATCCCCGAACTTGAGCTCTCCGGTCCCCAAGTCCCCTTCTTGCTCCAGAAGCCCATCCCTGCTCAATACGATGACCTCTCTAGAAAGGTCGTCTCCCGCATGAAGGACGTCTACTTCACCGGCTGCCCAGCCGACCAGGTCAATTACATCGATCCCACCTTGCGCATCAACATCTCGGCCGTATATACCCAGTTCGACCCCGTCCTTGCCAGCGACAACCATATCGCCGACCAGACCTCCTACGATTCCGGCGTGCTCCGCATCGTTGCTGTCGGTGCTACCGACGCCGTCGGCAGGACGGTCAACACCAACGTCACCCCGCAACTGCTTAGCACCCTCTCTGTTGAAACGCAGTTTCTCACTTTTTCCGTCTTTCGCAATGACTCGTACCTCTGTGACAGCCTCTATCCGGTTGTACCTGATCCCAACGCAACCGTCATCAATGGCGTCGTCGTTCAACCCGCCGGCTGTCTCTACGGCCCCGGCCAGGTCTCACTCGGTCTTGGCATCCCACTCAACGACACGTACACTCTTGGCACGCTATGGACCCGCATTCGCCTCAGTGACACTTCCAGTCCACCCCTCGACATTGCTTGCATCGAAGTATACGCCAGTCCTTATGACCAGCAAAAGTGGTACTGGCACCTCATCTTTTGGTTCCCCGTCGCTTTGGCTATCGGCTTTTTCGTCGTCATCGCTCTTGCACGCGTCTTTTGTGCTCTCACATCTCACGCACGAGCTTTCAAGAACAAGGCCAGGGAAGGCAGCCAGCCCAACGTCATCAAGGACACCATTGCGCCTACCATTGTATCCGCCATCTCGGGCCAGAAGCTCGCTCTCAGCGCCGCCCTCCTCCGCTTTGCAACTCCCGGATGCTGGGACATTATCCTTCACACCCAATTCGTCGCCGCCATCTCCATGATCGCCGTGCGCTGGCCCGAGTTCTCCTACCCCTTCTTCAAACAGGCGGCTTGGTCCACTTTGACCGGCAACGTCACCATCATCCGCCCCGCCGAGCTTAACGCCGACTTTGACCTCGTCTCGACCAACGCAACTCTGCCATCTGGAGACATCAGCACCCAATTCTCCAACGCCACTTCGCCCCTCTACATGAACGAGCAGACCCCCAACCACTTGATCAATCTCGATGGTGCACGTGCTGGCATCCAGGCATACGCGCACGTCGTGGGACTTCGCACGCGCGATCTCTTTGGCACTTGCCTCAGCATTTGGCTCTTGATCGTCGCCGCCATCGTCGCTCTTTCGCTGCTCGCTTGGATCATCGACTCGGTCCACGACACCGTCTTGCGCCTGCAGAAGCATCGCGAAGACGGCTACAGCGTCGACGTCGCCGATGCGCCTTCAGCCATCGAGACCAAGGAGATGGTCGACGCCGACGATGACCAGCCGCGTTCGTCGCTCAGTCGTCGCGGAAGATACCGTTTCCTCGGCGTGGGCAGAGCCGGAAAACGTCTGCTGTTTGGATCGAGCGACAACACTTTCCACCTACTCATGCTGCACGGCAACCTTTTGCGCGCCATCTTCCTCTTCCACTTGCCTATCACCATCTTCACCACCCACCAGATGGCCAACGCCGATATCTTCTCGGCCACCTCGGTCGCCCTCGCCGCCCTCGCGTTTGCGTTTCTCTCGGTCTTGGCTCCCGTCTACGTAGTCTTGTGCATCAGCCGTGCACCTACCGCCAAGCTCTACGACTCGATCGGTACGCTCTCGGCCTTTGGTCCTGTCTACAACAATTATAGCCCTGGTTCACAGCTCTTCTGCGCCGTCGACTTTGCCCGCTCTTTGATCTTGGGTGTAGTGATTGGTGCGGGTCAGGACAACGGAAGCGCGCAGGCCATCATCATCCTGGTGTTTGAGATCATGTTTGCGCTCGCTTGCGGTCTGTGGCTGCCTTGGGGCGAAGGCGCCATGATGGGCCCTGTTAGCTTTGTCGCCAACGTGCTTCGCATCTTTACCGCTGTGCTTGTCCTGCTGCTGAGCCCGTTGGTGGACTTTGGTCGCCAAGTCGAGGGCTGGTTGACGTATGTCATCCTGCTTATACAAGGTATCTTGTATGTCTGCGCTGCATTGATCCTGCTGGTCAAAATGGTAGAAGGCCTGGTGCGTCTCGGCGGACGTGCCTCGTTCGATGAACGTGCCTCGTCGCGTCTCTCGGGCCTTGGCGGTGCGGTACGCAAGATCCAGAAGAAACAGGAGAGCAAACTGCAGCTCAGCCACAAGGGCAACAAGAAGCGTCTTTCGCAGACTTGCCAGCCGCTCAATCGGCGCGCGTCGACCAACACGCAGAGCGTCATGCTCACCAGCCTGGGCAACGACGGTTCCACCGGCGAAAATACTCCTGCGGGTCCATCGTCACCGCGAAAGTTGAGCACCTCGCTGCCATCTACCATGTCGATGAACCGTATGCCTCTGCATTCTCGCCAGGCCTCGTATGTCTCGTACCTAGACTCGCAGTTGCACGGACGAAGATCGCCTGCCGACATGTTGGCGGATGGCAACAGTCCTTATTCGACGTATCTGCGAGGCGATCCGCACGACGAAGGCTATATTATGGCAGCACTGCCACCCACCATTGCGAGCGGTAGACCCGTGTCACCGCCACCGCAGCTGCATCAGTGGAATGGCCGACAGTCGCCCCCGCCACCCGGCCAGTCTGGATTCGTCCGCATGGGCGGCGGCCGCGCCACAGACACGGCGCCGTATCAGGCGTTGCATGCACATGGTCCTCCTGCTCAGCTTCCAAGAGCAATGAGCAGTGGCAGCATCGAGCGCATGTCTCCGCCACAGCAGTTGCAGTCCTTACCTCCACAACGCCGTGCGCGGCCTCAGTCGCAGAGCGTGCATCCTGAGCCGTACTTTGACGCTCGTCGAACGTCGATGCCGTCATCGAATTCGAACGACGGTATGGGTCTATCGAGCACCGAGGCTGCTGCACGCCATGCCACCATACGTCGTTATTCGCAAGGTGCGCAACTGCGCGCCAGCCAGTCGATCGCTGGCATGATGGCGGTTGATGAAGAAGGACAACCGATCGAGCCTGCTAGTAAGAAGCAAAAGCCCAAGTTTTGGAAACGACGAGATACGCGTACGGACACGGACAGTGACGACGATGACGATGACGCTTACGGAAACGGAAACGGTGCAGATGGCAGTGCAGCGTTCCGGTCTCGCGGCGGCTGGAGAGGTTTGAACAAGATGAGCGTCGCCATGTCCGGTCTGGCCGCGCGACTGGGAGCTGGCAAGCCGAGTGGAACTGTAGGTGAGGCAGGAGACAACAGCCTTGAGCCTCCCGCTTCGGAAGCGGAAGCATCTGGCACAAGGCAGGGCAGTAGTGGATTTGAAGTGGTACGTCCCCAGCGACCCAGAAGAAGCTCGGCTGCTGCAGAAAGAGCGTTGGACTCGGCAGCATTGGCAGGTGCTGCAGCAGGAGCGACATCGACGGTGCACGCTTCTCGTACGCCTACGGGCGTGCAGCCTGCTGGTAGCAGTCGTGGAGTCACTTCGGCTGCGGATGCCTACTCGATGCCAGTTCAGGAAGCACTGCAGCAGGCGCACCACGCCGCAGTGCTGGATGATTTTGATGCGTCGTCTGGTACGCTGCCACCAGGAGCTGCCGAGCAAGCACTGCTCCTACCGTACCGCAGTTCGCACCGACCCACTTCGGTGATTGTGAGCTCGAGCTCGAGCAAGCCAGCAGCGCTCAACGAAGACATGTTTTGGGTGTCGTGCTCGTCGCCAGCAGCGTCTCAACCGCAGTCGCACGCCGCATCTCGACCTGTCTCGAGGTCGTCTCCACACATGATGGCCGCAGCGCTCTGTGCTGCCGGAGACACGCGTGATTCTCGTCAGCAGGCATTGACGAGTTCTTCACGAGGCCGCATCGCTGAGCCGATGCAAGCCGAGGTGGTGAATGCGGCTACGGAGGAAGTGGCTTCTGCGGAAGGATTCGTAACTCCACCTGCGACCGGAGCGGAAGAGGCATCGCGCATGTTTGATGCGGACGGCAAATTGATTTCGTCTGCTATCAATTTCAATCAATCTCCTTGCGCTTTGGCGGCGCCGTTAGTGGAGACGACCGAGGCGGCAAGAGGACCACCTCGCGTGTGGGATGCTGCTCAGGCGTACCGCTGATGCCGATCGAATTCGTGATTGCAACAAGGACCATGCGTAATGTTATTCACTTTGCTCTGTTTGCAGTTTCCTAGAATCTTTTGTCGCTCGCTTTCGCTTGCTCTCTGACATTATACGGACGATTCTGACCAAGTTACGCTTGTGGTGTGACTGTCTGCCTGCAACTCACTGCGGTCGAGACTAGCTTAGCTTTCCTGGATGGAGTTGAGGAAGAGACAAGGCACAAGGCGCTGTAGCACCGAGATGACCGGTTCGCCCGAAATTGGAGTGTCGGTAAATATGCCGATCTGTTTTCTTTCGTGTTTCTTTGTGTGGCTTTCCCGTGACTGGGTTCACGATTCACGATTCGTGATTCGTGATTTGGGTCACGCCGTTCACAGTCACCATGATTCGTGTTTCAGATTGTGATTTTGGATTTCGAATTTCACCGGCCAAAACCATTTCACACTCAACCACGACTTGGCCCAACGACAAACGTGTAACACGTATCACGCTGACAATCACGAATGTGCCACTCGCGACGTGCGAGTCACGAGCTCGTAAATCAATCAGAATCCTGAATCGTCAATCACGAATCACGAATCACGAATCACGAATGAAATTTCAATAAACGAAAGCGGGGTTGCAAGTGATTTTCGGCAGCTGACCGACAGTCGGATCCAGACCGGTCACCACACAACACACCCACACACTCACGCAGAGGTAACACGTAATACGTCCCTATCCTTTAGGCTCGTGTCTTGTGAATCATGGACAATCACGAATGCTGCAGCAGCAGTGTCAGAGTGCCGCGCCAAGCTCGCTGTGCATTTCTGGTCTTCTAAGCAGATCGGCAGCCGTTTTCCTCTTTCACCTTTCACGTCCGATGCATCGGTCGGAATCCCAGAACCACAGAATGGCTGAAGACTCACAGTGGCACATTCACGATGCGATTCACCATTCGTCATTCGGCATGGTCACCCAGCAAGTGTAAACCTCGCTCGGCGGTCTGCAATTCGTAACTCGTGATTCGTGATTCGTGATTCCATTCCGTGTTCATACAGTCGTATTAATTATTTCAGCTGTGAGTCGTTCGTGATTCGTGATTCACGGTGAATAGAGTCGTGTCTGGTGAGTACGAGTGGTGAGTGCCGAGTGGTCACCGGTCTTGACCAGTTACCGGAAATCGTGAATGTCTCTCACACGATTTTGGAAACACCCACGGCCACATACTGTAACTCTGTGACACTTCGAACAGGTGGTATAGTCACAAGTAACGTATAGCATCGGGCTCCGCACCGCGCGCTAATATACAATCTTTGCCGATCGAGTCGTCGAATGCGCCTCGCGGATCCTTTGCTTGGCTTCAGCCGCAAGAGCTTGAGCAGCAACGACAGTGGGACCTTGCCTCTGCGCCATCATCCTCGCTTGCTTGTCTCGTCGACGATCCTTACCGTCTTGTCTGCATCCACGCAGCAACGTTAGCAACACCTAACCAGCGACGTCCGAGTTGCTCACTGGTGCACATCGCTACCTTTCTTCTCGACGGTCCAGCCCGTGTCTTGCTCTTGCCGCCGCGGCAACGTCTTTGCTCCCACCGAGCTTCATCGATCTTGCAACTCTCCACCGTGTTCTGGATTGCGTCGCTCGCGGTCAACCTTGTTCTTCATCCATCTCTTTCGACAACCATCATTACAAAGCTGGCTTGGCTCTTGCACTAGCCTCGTCTGCTTTCATTCCAACAGACCATCCACATACTGTACCCTCTCACGCACCCAACTCCCGCGGAGAAGCGCAACAGCCTCGAGCCTCTGCCAAACCCTATTTCATTTCGGCCTCGATCGGTGCATGGCAGTACATGGGTTCCTCTCCCACGCACCCTTGCTCACTTCATCTCGTCGCCGTTTAGCTCGCTGCAACTTGACGCAGCTCCCACCTGCTCGTCGACCATACCTCTGCTCGCTCGCTCGCTCTTCTCGAGCACTTTGTCAGCTGACGCTCGTGCCATCTCGAAATTCACCGGCTCCTTGACAAGTCACTTGTACCCGACATCCCCTTCCCCCTGCCTCTGCATGGAAGCCATCCCCACTCGGCCTTCGATCGCCCGTTTCGTCCTTTCATCATCGTGTAGCGGCCTGCATGTACGCCACTAAAGCGTGATCGTTTCCTGCGCTTTACCATCTCTCACTTGCAACCGAGTCCGACCCGCTAGAGCCGCCAGATTCCATGTGTCGTTATTCCTCTCTCGCTCCACCCTCGAGCTATTTTTCACGCTAGCAAAGCCAAGCAAAGCCAAAATGAATAGCTTGGCCGATGCTGCGATTCAGGCTTCCGCGGCGGCGGCAGCAGCGGCAGCGCCAGAAGAAACGGCAGGTACACTTCCTTTATCTACTAGTTCGGCTCTCGCATTGTCCGACGCTTCTGGCCGTCCCGAAAGCAGCTCGAGTCTCTTGGATCGACCCTCTTCCTCTCACGCTTCGTACAGGCGCTCGGATCCAACCGTCGAACATAGCCAATTTGATGCATCCACTTCGCCCGCCTCTGAGCCAGGCTCTCCTTACAATATGATCAAAGGCAACGCCGATACCCCGCTGCGTCGTGCACTACTCGATACCGAAAAACCCGAGAAGCGCGGCTCCAACCTTGCTTGCCTCAAGTGCCGTGCGATCAAAGTCAAATGCTCGCGTGCCAGTGCCGAGGACGAGCGCTGCAAACGTTGCAACCGTCTCGACCTCGTTTGCGAGTTTAAAGAGCACCATCGAGGCAGAAAACCGAAAAAGAGGCCAAGGAGTGAAGCCGAAAGCACCGGTGCAGACGAGGAAGATCAGCTCGAGGATGACCAAGCCAACCCCAATGCCAACCCCAACGCCGACGCCAATGCTGACGCCGATGCGACGTTGTCATCAAAGACGTCAACCGCTTCTCCAGTTCGTTCCAAGCGCCAGGAACTCTCTCGTTCTCCTCTGCCTTCAGCATCAACGAGCAGGCAGCAGCATTATCGCACGTCGTCGTCATCGTCATACACAAAAGCAGAGAATGCTCGTTTTGACATCAACGAGCCTCCACCACGGCTTCCGAGTCCAAAAGGCTCGGTACACGGAAGATGGTTTGGGCCGTATCTGCAACCTATACCGTCGTTCGAAGATTCTCTGTTCGCGCGCAAGCAGCGTCCGCATTCTTCTGCGCATCACTTGCAACAGCATCACAACGATCCGTCTAATCCAAACCAACCGCATCAGCACCTCGCCCATCACCACCATTCCTATCACATCGATCGTAGCTGTGAGCTGCCTCCGCTATCGATACCATCCTCGTCGTCTAGCAATCGCCCCGGCCTCAGTCCTAATGATCAGGGTAGCTGGGATCGCACCTCAACCTGGAATGCTACAAATCGGAACAGCGTCCACCGTCTCTCATCAAGTGTGTCGACAGGATCCACCACGCTCGATCTGTCTGACGATGCTGTGCGACAGCATGTCATCACCATGGATCAGGCACGTGAGCTATTTGACAACTTTTTCGCAGAGCTCAATCCTCCACTGGCACTACTAGACACGTCTCTGCACACGATCGACTATTGTCGCAAGAACACGCCGATTCTCTTTTCGACCATCATCTCGGTGGCTTCGCGCTTCTTTATGCCCCACCATCACCGTCAGTGTCATCGCGTCGCCAAGTCGATTCTGAACCACGCTGCTGCCGAAGAAATCTGCACGCTCGACCATGTACAGGCGCTCATCCTCGTTATCACTTGGAAGGATCCGGGAGACCGTACTATCCTGCGCAAGGCGGTTCGGGCGATCGGATATGCATATGAGCTCGGTCTGCACGCGACGTTTGACGATTTCGATATCGCTGAGCCTTTGAGCTCGAGCTCGAGCACAAGCACAAGCAAGACTAAGGCCGAAGGCAAGCGCGACCCATCCGACAACTACTCGCTGCAACATCGCCGACGTCAGCAACGCGATCGTCAGCGTACCTGGATTGTGCTCTGTCTGATTCATGAGCTGGTACGTCGAGACGATCGCAATCCCAGGCCGCGTGCACGCGTGATCCCGCTGGAAGACTATCCGGATCCGTACCCGTGGCTCAAGCAGGCAGGTGATGTGTTTCAGCCCGTCGACTCTCGACTGGGCTGGTCACTGGGGATGGCGATCCTGACGCTCGAAAACGAGCCGTTTCTGGATCTGATCGAGCGATCGCAGGACGCCACCTCGTTCGCTACATTCTTTGAGCGCTATCGCGGCGGCCTGGACAAGCTGCGCAAGCTCTACTTTGACGTGCGCGACGGCGTCTACCATCCGCGCTTCGCTATGGACAAATCAGCGGTAGCAGAATTGCCATACCTGGATGCATTTCGTGACTACTACATCTGCCAGTCGACGTGGCATTGGGCCGCCAAGGTGGCTTCTCGTCATCGTCGTCAACATCAGAGCAGCGAGCTGGCCGAACAGCAGGACAACGCGCGATCCGCGTTCTGGTTCTCACAGACAGTCGACGCCGCGATGAGGTGTCTGCGTCTGTTTGCTCACGTTCTGTGCAAGGACGGATACGTGCGTGTGGGACACGACTATCTGGTCATCTCAGCTAGCGAGGTTACAAAGTGGTTCTATCTGTACCGTGAACATTTGGATGCATCTACCGTGGTTGCCGGCGTCGAGTACCTGCGCGCTGCATTGCGCGAATGCTCGCAGCCGCAGCGACTGGCATCGGGCGAGGTGGTGAATACGGAGCGCGAAGCTCCCGGTTACTTTGTGCGCTTCTTGGGCGCCATCTTTGACGCTGGCTTGAACGAGAGTTTGGACAAGGCAAACCAGAGGTTGTCGGCTAGTGTAGAAAGGTTTGGGACCAAGGGGTTCGCCTGGAACGAGCCAAGGCGTGAGCGTCCAGTCGAGGAGCGTGCGGGCCCAAGAAGGGAGGCCGAGGCTGGTCGCAGTGGCATAAGTAGTAATACCGGGAGCGACGGCAATGGCAGCAGCGCAGCAACTCGTCGACCACAATGGAGCGCCACCCACTCGTCGTACCAACAGCAACAAGCGTCGGGAGTGGTCACACCAGTAGAGCGTTCGAACTCTGCGATGGCCGCTGGAGCGAGCGCGTCGTACAGAGATCCAACGTCTGCAGCGTCTGCATCGGCTCGATTCGGTTCAGCGGCGTTGTTGGCTCGGGGGCGCTCCGAGGTCGAGTTGAGCCGGACGAATGTCGCGCCTGTTTCTGGCGGTAGCAAGTCGTACGAGCGTGGAGGCGGTGTAGCGGACAAAGTGCAGAGTTCGGCCAACATGTTTGGCGTGCAACATGACAATGGTACGGGCAATGCAGGAGCGGTGAACGCGACCAACTCGATCGCACCTCACCCGGCGTACCTCGCTTCAGCCGTTGGCGCGAGCAGCGTTGGTCAGGTGGCTGCTAACTTTGGTGTGCAGACGGGTGGCAGTGCGGCTTGGTGTTCGGCAAACGCTCCTTCTTGGAGCAGTGCGGCTGGCAGTGCACTACCGACCAACAGCGTAGACGAGTTCCATCTCGCGTTTGGCGACGCGCCACTGACAACGCCAGCTGCAAACACGCCTACACCGGCGGCCACAGCGATCAACGTCACGCCGCTCGCTGCGGATATAGGCAAGAACTCGATCGAGGGCCTCGCAGCTTGCCTCAACGCTCGCGACCTCACCTACTGGCAGGACATCTTGGGCTTCGACCTCGCCAGTCCTGCTGTGTAGTCCGCCATGTCCAAAGAGTGCCGTGCTCAATGACTCGATTCTCGATCCTCAATCTCGAGAGTGGATGCTCAATGCTGAATGCGGGTGAGTGTAGGATGCAGTGCACAATGCTCAAGGCTCAAGCTCAATGCTCAAATACGAATGCTTCAATATAGCACAAGACTACCGACGCAATCGACACCGCTTGGGACGAATCACGAATGTAAATCGTGAATACGGACGTGGGGACTAGGTTTAACGTTAGGGTATTTGTGAAATTCGCGCCGTTGGAATTTCAGGTGCAGAGCGCGAGGTTGACAATCGTGAATCGTGAATGTAAAAAGCGACGCAACGGACAAGGTATCAAGTAGCACGACGAGCGAGATACTCACGACTGACTGGTTCACCGTACGTTGTAGCTCACACGAAACGTGCAGGTTGTTCGAGCCGAATCGTGAATACCGCCAGTTGTGTATTGTTTGGTGCAAGCTGGGATAGAAGAAGCACGGCTAGGGATGGAGCGAGACACGGCAAGCTGATCTGTCAGACCGGTGCGTTGGTGCGCTTGGGGTTCACCGTTCGATGGAATCACGAGTATGCTGAGCTGCCAATCACGAACCACGAATCACGAGTCATGAAACTTGACTGGATGCGGTCAACGCTTGGATTCAGAGTTTTCGCGTTGCTGGCGAACAAGCGACGGTGTTGAGTGTGCGCGATCGGATCCGAGCTGCTTTCAGAAGCCAATCGTGACGAACGCACGGGGAAAAAGGAACAAAAGTGTGGGGGGAACGTGATACCTGATGTTCGGGGGGTTTTTATTTTAATTTATATTTACATCTTTCATTCCTTCCGCTCTGGTTCAAGATGCGTGGCGAACGTGAGTGGCGGGGTAAAGTCAACGCAACCACGTTACACGTAACTGGGGTCGACATGCTCCATAGTGCGCGCCCCACGTCTCGTATCCGTAGTTGCGGGCCCTGGTCGAAACCCTGACGCCTAGTGAGACTCGACGACAACCACGGCTCAGTCGCGCGAGCCAATCACAATCACGGATGTGCGACACCGGCGTGCTAAGCGAGACATGACGCTGAATAAAAATCCCCGCACGTCCACGCTCGCACCGCTTTTTTATTCTGTGATTCACGATTGTTTTTACAGCGTCACCGTCCCAGTGCGCTGCGCCAGACTGCGTTTGCGCAGACGGGAATCCCGAGAGGCGAGGGCGTTGCGTGCCGACACGAAAAACCAATACGACGCTCGCTCCTCACGCCTGCCATTCACGATTCTGGTTCGCGATTCACGACTCACACTGTGATTGTTTGACGACAAAGCAAATCAGCCCAAGGTCGTTGGCCAGTTCATGATTCACGATCCGTGATTGTGACGTGAATTCTGTGCCCCGTGAGGCTGAACCAGCTTTGTTAACAAATGCACGACGAAAGAATCACAAATGTATCATCACAGAAAATCCGTTATTCGCTCTGACGCTCGTGACTCACGACTTCAGTGTGATTTCAATTCGTGATTGGCGCTGTCGTTCATTCCCATTTCCACCAATCGATATTTACAATCGTGAATTCACAAAGCGTGAATCGTGAATGAGCGTCGACGATTGTATGAACTTGATGCCTCCTCTCCACATTCACAACTCAGACACTCCTTTAACCTTTCTTTATTAGGATAATCTTGTCCCACAACCACATCATCGAGCAAGTCTCCGCAGCGCTCGCTCCACCTCGCTCCTCGTTATGACCAGCGCCGCTGTGCTCAGAATGAACTCAGACAACCCTTCCGTGCCCATGTCGCTCTCTGGCAGCCGCAAGAGCATCCTGGCTGGCATGGACTTGTCCACCGCCAAATACACCGTCGATGCTTCTTCCCCTTTGCTCGACGACGATGCATCCGACAACAACTCGCATCCCATCCCCGTCTCCAATACGGATGCGCTACTTCGTCGGCGTCAGGCTTCCATCAGCGATGCCGCCAGTCTCAAGCAGAGCATCAAAAGTCGTGCTTCCAGAAGCGCTTCCATCGCTTCCCGCGTTCAGCCATCGCCCGCTCGTTCCATTGCCAACGCCACCTACTCGATTTCTCCTCCTGCTCACGAGGCTAACGCAGGCTACCTCGCTCCTGCCATCCCTGGTGCTGGCGTTGGCGTCGGCGTCCAACCCAGGGGTTTCTCAGCCGCCAGCCTCGGTCTGAAAAAGAGCAATTCGAACCTCTCCCAAAGTGATGCACGTTCCATCGACTCGCGCAAAGGCTCCTCGGCCAACAGCTTTGTCAACCTCATCCGCAATCGAAGCCGCAACTCTTCACAGACCAACCTCACCGTCCCCGATCCGGCCGACTCCTCCTTCAATGGCAGCACCGGCGGTCGTCTGCGCAGGTTCAGCTCCGCTTCGCGCAAGATGAGCCTCAAGATGCCCGGTCTCGGCTCACGTTCCAGCTCCACTTCAATCCGCAGTGGCATGTTTGACGAGCCCGGCCAAATCAGCCCCGTCCCCGCTTCTTACCCTACCGCTTCCACCCCTCCGATCGACGGCTACAAGTCCATCGGTGCCGCAACCAATGGTTCCTCGCTCGGCTCGGCGCGTACCCGAAAGTTCAGCAGGTCCGCAAGCCAGAGCGCTGCCGTCCGATCCGCCGTTGACGACCAAACCAACCGCCATGCTGACCCAAGCAGTCCCACTACCTCGCTCCCCGACCCCTACGCCAAGGCCGATGGTCTTCTGGCTCGCGCCCGGTCCAGAAGCTCCGCCAGTGCTAGTCAGACCCGTGCACGCGGCGCCTCCGAGCCTCCTCTTATCAACGCCACAGCCCAAGATTCCACCACCAAAAAGTCAGGCTTCCTCTCGTCCACCACCGCCAAGATGACAGGTGCAGCTGGTGCGGGCGGTGCTGCAATCATCGGCCTTGCCCGTCGAAGGTCGTCTCGCAGCCTTCGCGGTCAGGACGAGGAAGCGACGAGCGCCATGCCCAACGGTATGGCTGCTGCTCAGCGCAGCGATAGTGAGGAAAGCGAGTCAGAACAAGACGCGGATCAAGAAGAAGAAGAAGCAGAAGAAGAGGAGGAAAAAGAAGTTCCTCGGCGTAACGCTAGGCTGGTCAAGGGTCGCGGCGGCGCTCCGGCCGCGGCTGTCACATCGAGTGACGACGACGACGAGGAAGAGGAAGAGGAAGAGGAGCAAGACGAGTCGGAAGAGGACTCGGAACAAGACAGCTCGGATGACGACGAAGACTTCCATGATGCTCCTCTCGCCGACATCTCCGAAGCCGAGGAGGAGGACGATGATCACCATCACCATCGAGCTGCTGCAACCGGTGCTGCTGGCGGCTCGGCTGCACTTGTCAGTGCTGGCGCCACCGCACGTGACCGTCGTAACAAGTCGGGCACCTCCGATCGCAAAGTCGCCAACGGTGACTCTGCCGCCTACAAGCCCAAGGGCACTGCTGGTGCCAACCGCCGTGCCGGTCCAGCAGCCAACTCGGCCGTCGCAGGCAACGTCACCGACTCACGCGCTCGCTCCGATACCTCGCAAGCGGTCAAGGACAAGGCTGCGCGCGTCGCCCAGCTCACCGCCCAAGACGTGGCCATCAGCACCGACCAGCTGCGTCAGGACATTGAGGTAGCACGCAATGCGCTAAATCTCTTCCTCAACTCGCGCATGATCGAAGCCGAGAGAATCATCGAAGAGTACGCCGACAGGCGTCTCTACTACGCGCTCGGGTATGCGCTCATTGCGACCATCAAGGGTTTCATGACATTTGAGCCCGCCGATCTGGCTGTGGCCATTTCGCTGTGCAAGGACACCTTGACGATCGCCAACTTGCTCAGGAAGCCTTGCAGCGCCGTCTCGAGCTTTGGTCGCTTCGTCCGAGGTACAGGCCAGAGCCCTAGCGCTTTGTCGCAGATGGACGAGGTACAGAGGCACGCCGAGTTGGTGTATGCCGAAGCGGTGCTCTTGAAGGCAGTGCTAGGTATTGCGTATGCCGGTGATTTCTTTGCATTTATTTCCGAGGCGCTCAACCTGAGGAATGCTTACGGCATCTACAGGTCGCTTCAGAAGTACGTCGACTGGTCCGCCGAAAAGGGCGAATACCTCGATGAGGACTTCAAGAGCGGCGTCTACCTTGGCAACGGGCTGATCAGCATGATCCTCGGCTTGGTGCCTGGCAAGGTGCTCAAGATCATGGAGGTCTTTGGCTACACGGGCGACACGGCTTGGGCATTGAAGACGCTCAGCAAGGCGGGCCAGTGGAGCGCTGATGCTCGCCAGACCAAACCGGGCATGTCGATAAAGGAAGAAGGTGTGCGTCGACAAATTTGCGACATGTCGTTGCTCGCCTACCACCTGGTGATCTCCACCTTCATCCCGGTGACCGGCGTCGACATTGGATTTGCCGACAAAGTGCTCCACTACAACCTGCGACGCTATCCGGAAGGTGTGTTTTTCCTGTACTTCTCCGGACGACTCTACTCGACACAGGCGCTGGCCGAAAAGGCAATCACGCAGTTCGAAACGGCGCGCGACATCCAGAAGGAATACGTGCAGCTCAAGCATATCTGCATCTGGGATCTCTCGCTGTGCAGCATGTCGCTCTCGAAATGGAAGGACGCCTACGACCAATTCACCATTCTCGCCAACGAGAACAATTGGTCGAAAGCCGTCTACAACTACGGGCGCGCTTCGAACCTGTACGAATCGGCTGTTGCCAGTGGCGATCGATGCGGTGTGGATCAAGCCGCCGAGATCTTTGGCAAGGTGCCCACGCTGACGCAGAAGATCGCCGGAAAGTCGATCCCGATGGAAAAGTTTGTGGCACGCAAGTCAAAGAAGTTCGCCACGTACGGACGCTTGCTTTTGCCCGGTCTCGAATTTGCATATGTCTACCACTGCCTCTCGAACGCTCCGCGCTACATCTTGTGCGATGAAGCGTTGGTGATGGTCAGCGAAGCACTCGCCGACTTGCACCATGTCGAAGATCCATCGCAGTACTACTCGGGCGACGAGTACTACGACGACCTGTGTCTGGCGCACTTCCTACGCGGTGTGTGTCTCAAGTTTATCGCCTGCCCCGAAAAGCACTCCAAGGTACGGCCGAAGGAATCGCCAATCCCCGAAAACGAGGCTGCGCAACAGGCCGAAATCAGCTTCAAGACAGTGTTGGAGCATGGCCATCTGTTGAAGCTCGACCACTGGTTGGTGTACTTTGCGCACTACGAGCTGGGTCGACTGTACGCTGGAACGCGGAGGATTGACGAGGCCAAGGAGCAACTCAACCTGGTGTTGAGCCAGAAGAATCTCGAGGATCGCGGCAGGAACGGCAAGTATAGTCTGCAGAACATGGTGCATTTGAGAGCCAATGGTGCGCTCAACGCTATCGATGGCAGTGGCAAGTAAAACAGTATCACTCGTCACTTTAATTTTCGCATCCCAGTATCGTGTATCGTGTATCGTGTATCGTGTATCGTGTATCGTGTATCGTGTATCGTGTATCGTGTATAATGCTTTTGGTCTTGGTTCTCGTTCTCACGTCTCTCATTCTCCGTTCTTTGGAAGCTTCTTGATAATACAGATATACGACGTGATTTGCGCACTTGTCCTCCACGCACGACGACCTGACCATGCACGTGGGAGCGTGATGGTTTTGTGTGTGCATGCACTTGTGACTCTTATCGTGCGAAAGAAACTGGGCAAGTGCAAATTACGAATCACGGATTATTACGAATTGAGAATTGAGAATTAGAAAGCACGTGACGTGTGCATTTTTTTGAGGCGGCTTGCAAGATGTCTCTTGTCGGTTACCTTTTGGTCTCTAACTGACATCCTTGGGATCATCAGGCTCACCACGATTGATCAGTATCGACGTGTTGGAACGCATCATACGACACGCACGATGAGGAGCGTAAACTTGACGTCCATGTTGCGTTGCAGGATTGGTGGTGGTGGATCATCTGGATTGACGAGCAGCCGAGGAGTGGTTCGAGGGATGGGTAGCAGCGTGACGCGATGGACGGCGACGGGGACGGCGACGGGGACGGGGACGGGGACGGAAAAAGCGTCGTCAGCGCTGGATGAACTTTCGTCGTCGATCGAGAGGCTTGCACGAACGCGGGCGGAAGCTTCGGCAGCGACGCTGTCGAATGCATCTGCGTCCGGCTCGGTACACAACCCGCGTTCGCCCACCAAGGAGCGTCAGACAGTCTCGGGCCGTGCGTTCATGAACGGTCATTACTACAACCCGTCCACTCTCACATACGAATCCATCACGCAACGACCGAACCGCACAGCCCGCGCTCTGCTAGGCCCCACAAAAGCAGAAGCGCTTAAACACGATCTTATCCACATCAATCGACTCAACCCGGCGAAACCAAGCCTGCACGACGACAGCTACAAGAACGCGGCGATCCTCGCCAACTACGTGACTGAAATGGGCAAGATCATGCCGAGAGCAAGCACAGGACTGACGAGAAAGAGCCAGAGACTCGTAGGTAAGGCTATCAGGAGGGCGAGGAGTATGGGCCTCTTGCCCGTCATGAGCCGCGGTGGAACAAGGATCAGTGGCGCCGGTTGGAAGTGATCCGATTCGCTCCGAATCCATAGCCTAGACGCTTTTGCTATTTCGATCGACTGCCAAACGTCGCAGCTCGCAACCACGCTCGATTCGATGCTCTCTGTGTGAGTGTGGTGATAGGCTCTCTGCCACATTATCGCTGCCAATGTGCCAACCGTGAACGCTTGTCAATGCGAGAATCTAACGTTACCAGCAACCGCACCAGCACCACGCACAAGCCACATGCTACACTCGTGACTCACGACTGACTGCAGCTCGAAAGCATTACCTGCACAGACGGCTTTTCTGCATGCACACACCGACGTTCATCGTTGACGGTTGATCATCTCGGAAGCATGTATTAACCACTGCAGGTCTATTGGTAAGAGGTGCGCTTGCTTGCATTTGCACTTTGCATTCAGCGTGTGCTGCGCGTGCTCAAAGCGTTCAAGCTCGACGGCTTGCCACGGATCTCTCTGAGCGCGTCGTCTTTTTCGACATGTGTGAGCAGTGCAAAGTTGTGTTTCAGCAGATCGACCCTGTGTCCTTCGTCGGCGATCTTCTCGGACAACACCTGTTGGTCGCCGACCTTGATAATGTGCTTGTCACCTACGATCATGCGCTGTTCTACAACGCTCGGATGGTAGGGATACAGCTGCTTGGGCAGTTTGTCGCGCTCGAGGAGCTCTTCGGAAAGCTCGACAAGTGGTGCATGCAGCAGATAGCGCACTACGAGGATCATGGTCGCGAAAGGTTGCGATTCCGGATGAGAGGTGGCCTTGTTGGACGCGTGGTAGTCTGGATAGAAGCATTCGGCGGTCGAGAACGAGTAGCAGTCGAGCCAGTCGGGCGTGCCGTGCCTGTGGTGCTGGAGGATCCACACGCTCTGGTCACGCGCGATCTGCGCGACGTGCTGGTCTACTTGTTCGTCGCCAGCTGGCTCGAACGTCGATTGCGGATGCACATGTCTGTGCACCATGCGAAACTTGTCGCCACCACGACCAAACTCTTGCCACTCGTTGCGCAGCAACATGGGCCGATGCGGACTGCTTCCAAATCCGACATCCGACAGATAGTACACCATGCTGCCACGATCCGACGCGATGTGCGACGGCAGGTACACCAACGTCGCCGTATGCGTCAGTCCAGTCCAGCTGTTCGAGATGGGCGAGAAGACGCGGCCTAGCACACCGACGAAGCGAAACGCGAGCTTGGCCAGCACCTCGCGGTACAGCAGATTGATCTGCAGGCAGTACCCTCCACCGTGGCGCTTCTCGATCAACCGCTCGTAGATATCGTCGAGCTGTGACGACATGACTCCGTGCGGCTCGTAGTTCATCGACAGTGCTTCGAACGGGAACGTGAGCATAAAGTGGATATGCAGCTTGCTTAGAGTGTCGAGCGTTGCACATGGCAGTGCAGCGCGCGTAGATGTCTGTCCGGTTCGAAGCGCAACGTCAGCTTGTGCACATCCTCACAATCGGCGTAACGTGGGTGCGGTCACTTTACCTCTTTATCTTGAAATCCGGGGAATGAGATCGTATGCAACACAGCGCGTAATCGAGCGTCGCTCAGCCACGATTCCACCAGTTTCGGACGAACAACCACCATGTTGCCGGCTGAAGCTTGTTGATTGCTATGAAAGATAGACTTTGTGGTTGGTTCGACGCCGCAATCGTCAATCGTCAATCGTAAATACCGTCGGTGGTCGGCGCTGTTTGTTTTCTTTTGCCTTTAAGACCGGCTTCGCTTCGGTGTGTGGGGCCACAAGCAGCAATCGTGAATGACGGCTGCACCTTATTTGTACGGTCTGTGCAGGCAACTGTATCGTGGCGCAAGCTGCGACAGTCTCGGATCACAAATCTCCGTGATCGTGTATGGTACAGATGCCCGTTGGTCGACGCAATGACGAATCACAATTCCATCAACATGTCCGTGGATCACGGCCGTTAACCGCTGCCATGTACCGCTGCTGTGGATAGCCGCAAAGAGTCCACTCAGACGCACGGCTGCTGTTGGTAAAAGTTTTTTGGTGGAGGTTTTAGTTTTGGTTTTGGTTTTGGATTTTTGGATTTTTGGATTTTTGGATTTCGTTAAGTCCGACAGACGAATAAAGATACACAAAAGATGCGTGCAGAAAAGCAAGCACGAAGCGTCTTTCGTCTTTTCTTGCTGCATCAGCCAGTCGTGAATCAACAATCACGAATCACGCACGACGGTCACTTTGTGACACTCGTGACTCACGACTTTTGTGCTTGACTCTTGTTCCTCCTGGACGACAACCTCGTGTCGCAGCTTGTGCCGTCGAAAGGAGCACCATGCGATGCGATGAATCCCAAACCATACTGGATTTTGCGCCATCACGGTTCATCGTCCATACGCGCGCTTCACCATGCTCACAACCTGCTCGCTGTCGGCGACGAGTGCGGATGCGTCTCGCTGGTCGACTTGGCGGTTTTGAGACGCCGGTTTACGTGGACACCACATACGGATTCGATTTTGACAGTCGTCGTCGTAGATGCGCAGCACGTCGTGACACACGCGAGAGATAACACGTTGAAGCTCTGGAGGCTGCCTAGCACTCTGACGGCTTTGGGAAGCGGTGATGGAATGATGAGCAATGATGTGGGTCACTCAACGTCGTCGGCTCCACTACCAGAGCTGGTGCGAGACATCGGAGTAAACGCGCTCAACTTTGCCAAATGTTCGATGCTCGACAACTCACTCGCTGTCCCCAACGCACTCGACGCAGCCTACATCGATATTATCGACCTTACGACTGGTGTGCGAACGCACGAGGCGATCGGTCGTCCAGACATACAACATGCTTCAGGCAAGCGCCTGCCGATTGTCATGTCGCTGCACCTGCTATCGTCACAAGAGCTGGTTGCCGGGTACGAAGACGGGTGCGTGAAAAAATGGTCGCTGCACGACAGTCAGCTGGTATGGCAAGCCAGATGCCACAGCGAATCAGTCATGGCTCTCGCCGTCTCAGAGACGCGATTTGGTATCTCGGTCGGCGCAGACGATCGTCTTGCACGCTTCGACCTGAGCACGGGAGAGACTACCTTAACGCAGACCGACACCGCAGGCAAATCAAGCACCGCCATCGCGCCCGACGCCCTCACTTTCGCCGTGGGCGCTTGGGACGGATCGTAAGCTTCGCCCACCCCACGCACGTGTCTGTACAAGTTGCCAACATCGGCTGACCCTCGTCTTGCTCTCACTTGGCGTGCACACAGAATCACCGTCTATTCCACAGCTGACTTGTCCAGATTAGGCTCGCTCGACTACCACAAAGACACGGTCGAGTGCCTCGCCTTTGCGCGCGTCAAGATCCCCAACAAGGATGATGATTCCGATTCCGATTCCGATTCCGATTTCGATTCTGATTCCGACGATAACGATGGCGATGGCGATGGCCATGACAAAGTACCATCGCAAGGCGTCTCGCATTCGGCGCACCAGCTCATCTTGGCTGCAGGCGGACGAGATGGCAAGGTTTCTCTCTGGACTTACCACTGATCCACTTCGCTCTACAGGCTCACGTCACAATGCGCGCCTACAATCACAAGTCAGTCTGCAAATCGTGTGTGCATGAAAGCTCAGTTTCGTCCTTCTACATGGCGACTACCAAGAGCAAGAGCAGGAGGTCGACAAATTCGACAGCATGGCCACCGTCTACTTGCGATAGCGCAGCCGCCTAAAGTTAAAGTGCAGCTGCAACACACCCCTGTCAAAACTGTTCTTGAAGCCTCTCTTGTGGCTGTACTCCCACTCCCTGTTGACGATCCTAAACGCAATGTCCTCGTACGGTGGACCGGCACTGAATCGCAACAGCACCGTATCGTCCTGCCCCTTCTCCTTGATAATCCGGTACGTCGGCGCTACCGTCTTATCGATGAGATCCGGGTAGAAAATGTTGAACTTGTAACCCTGCACTGTCTTCGGCGGTGGATTGTCGGAATCGTAGTGCGTCTGGTTGTACTTGTTCCAGTCGTAGCCCGCATGGACGCGGTTGAAGAAGCGAGGTTTGCGCGGGCGGTACTTGTCTTGCCACTGGTACGTCTGGTGACCGAGCACTTCGTCGCCGCCCTGCATGACTTCTTCGGTAACATCGAGTGCCCTGGATGCTTCCTGCATGAACATGCGTTCGGCCGGATTGTCAGAGAGACCAGAGTCGATGTCGTTGGGGCGTGTCCTGGGGATAAACAGCTGGCCAGCAACACGACGTCGGGCAGCTACGAGCTCTTCGAGATGCTCGCGAAGCGTCCTGATGGGCAATCGTCGTTCTTCATAGCTCAGCTGTGACGCATGGATGGGCGCAGGTTCCATCTCGTCTGGATCGTAGAGCGCTTCCAACGCTGCTTGCTCCTCGTCAGCCTCGAACCTACATACGGCATCTCGACCGTCAGCAGCAGCACTGCGCGTCTCTTGTTCGGCGTCAGAATCGTCAGCGGTCTGCACAAGAAGCTCGTGCTGTTGCCGCGCCGCTTCGTCGCGTTGCTTGCGTCGCAGGTATTCGAGTCGATTCGACAGCACAGCCTCGTGCATGTCACGCAGACGCGCTTTGGCTCGCCAAACAACGATAGACTTCAACACCCTCTCCCAGTACTCGACGTCGACAGGCTCGCCCGAAGCGAGTTTGGCGCGCACCTGATCTTGGAGCTGTTGCAACTCATCGGTCGACTTGGACGAAAGCATGTGGTTAATGCGACCGCGTTCCTCTGGGTCCTGACGAGCATTGGTAGCCGGAGTGGCAGCACCCACGGCGTGGTCTTGCTCTTCCTGCAGCTGCTCTAGTTTGTCATCACAGACGATGAGCATCGAGCGCCAAAAGTCGAGATTGGCGTCATTCTTCTCGAGCTGCAGGTACATCTGAATGTCTTGGTGCAGCTCTTGCGTTTCCTCGAGCTTGAGATCCTCAAAAATGGTGTATGGCTCGTCTAGGTCAATCTCGAGACCAGCTTCGTCGTCGTCATCGTCCTGTTTGCTTTCTTGCTCGGCAATAATGTTGGGATCGGCCCATTTGAGATTCATGCTAAGCAGGTCGATGGGTTTGGCGCGGTTCTCCTTGATACGGATCACGGCTCGGCGTTGTGCTTGTTCGAGGTGGAAGTCGTCTTCTTTGGCCACCCAGCTCGCCATCTGCGCCGACTCGGCAAGGCGCGCCATCCTCGACTCTTCTTCTTCGCGCAGAGCCGCTTGCTTTTCGCGCTCGGCGCGCTTGGCGTTGAGCTTCTCAATCTCGACCATGGCCTCTTGCCTGCGTTGAGCGTCTCGCTTCTCTGCTTGTTCGCGGGAAAGTCCCTGTTTGCGCTCCTTTTCCTCCTTTTTGCCCCACTTGAATTTGTGGCCGAGCGTGGGGTCGTTGAAGGGATTGTCCTCGGCAGAGTACATCATGAGCTCTGCAACAGCCGTACGTTCTGCTGCGCCTTGCTCTTCTTCCAGAAAACTGTCTTCGAGCTCTTTGAGCTTCTTGGCGCGCTTGGCAGCTTTGCGAACGCGGCGTTCCTCGGAAGTCTCGCGTCGTTTCGACGATCGATCGCTTCGGTGATCCTTGTCACGATCATGTCTGGAGCGACTCGAGCTGGTATGCTCTGCATCCTTCTCTGTATGACGGGATTCCGTGCCCGAATGGTCTCGTCGATGGTCATCGCGATGCGCGCGAGAGCTACGTGATCGCTTGCTGTCATCGTCTTGGCGGTGTCGCTTTCGTCGGTCGGGAAAATCATCTCTAACCCGGCTTCGGCGGTGATGGTCGGAATCTGCCTCTGATTGGTGGCGTCGTTTGTGATCCGAGCAATCACTGTCATGACGGGACGAGCTAGGGCCGGCTCGATCTTGGCGTGACCTCGATGGGGAGCGCATGGCGAGCCCGTTCAACAAGTTGTTGAGGATGGTGACGGTGGTGGAGGTAGGTAGGTGCAAACCAGCGCGAGAAATGCGGTCTGCGCAATCAAATCAGGCAATTCGTGATTCACGATGAATCCAACATGAAGAGGCGTCAGGGAAATGCGCGGAGAATCCGAATTTATAATAAAGTGAACGCGTCGGCAGTTGGTGGTTGCACGTTGGATCTCTGTTGATCTGCGATCCTTCAAGCGGCAGCCGCAGCCAGCCTGTGTCTTTGTCGGGAGCAGCCGAAACAGCAAATGAGATCACTTCACGCTTGTCGTCCACCTCCGTTGTTCTTCTTACCCTTCCTCATCTTCCTCAAACTGCTTCTCGCACAGTGAATTGTCGCACTCTTAGCCACGCTCAAAGACGTTGTTTTTCCGAAATGGTAACACAGCTGGCACACAACCCTGCTTCTTCGGCAGGCCGGAGCAATGCTGCTGCTACTACACCTGCGAGCCAGCTTTCCAACATCGCAAAGTTGCTCGGGTCTCATGTCACTCTTACCGTTGGCGACAAACAGACTCGCACCTTGTCCGGAAAGTTGTGGGCCTACGATCCCACTCTCGGTGTGGTTGGTCTCGAATGCGAAGCGTCGCCACTGCCATCACATCTGTCCTCGGCGCCTGCGGCTGCGGCCTCGGTAGCTCAAGCTTCACAGACGTCTCGCAACCGCTTCGCACAGCCTACCAACACCGTTGGATTCGCCATTGTAAAGGTCTCAGAGATCAACAAGATCGAATTCGCACAGCAGCCTTCCGGCTCTGCGGACAGTGCTGCTGCTACCACCAAGTCACAGGCGGACAGTCTCACACAAATCTATCCCGTCTCGCTCAAGGCAGCTCAATCGAGAGAGGCCGATGCCATCAAGCAGAGTCTCACAAAGGTAGCACGCACCGGAAAGGACGTATCGCAGCTCGGTCAGCAGATCTTCGATGCCTTGAGCAAAACGTGAGTACTTACAGTCGCATATCACGCCGCTGAGGTGCTTGCAGTACCACTAATCATCCTTCCTCTTTGATTCCAAATCCAGATTGCCTTGTCGTTGGCACGAGTCACACATTATTGTCATGGAAGAGGTTGTCATCTCTGGCCCTGGCTACGATCCAGCCTCCGTAAACGTTCCCGGCTATACGCAAGAGCAGCTTCAATCCTTCATCGACGGTACCAACAAAGGTGCCGTGCCAGACGGTGCCCAATCAAAGGCAAACAGCTGGCATCGTGTCACCAAGGTCGTGAGTATTCACTTCGCTTCATCATGAAATCGAGGCTAAGAATTTCCAAGATCACTACCAACTGACACAATTGTGCGCTTCCCTCTGACCACAGTTGCAAGGAGAAAGGCGCAAGATGAATGCCGTGTAGAGCTCGAAAAGTTCGCAGCAACGTCAGCATGTCTGATCCTTCACAGAACGCTCGCCCTTTGCAAACAGAGCTTGCCTCGTCTTTCTCTACTGTGGCTGAGCCACTGTAGGATTCTCGTGTGTGCTCTAGGCTTCTTGTCGTTGACGCCAATGCCAAGTCCCCGTGGCATCCATATAATTGAAAGCTTGAGTTTCCAGGAGCCAACAAAATCCCGTCACCTGCGCACAGTTCATGATTCTGAAGTAAGCTTGCACACAAACACAGGTCAGTTTTAGTTAACCAAGTTAACTTGATTAAGTCATCAGAGGCCTGTTCCAAAATCCTCGTCATCATCACTGCCATCAGGTTCCGACGCCATCAATGGTCGATACTCGGATCCGGCTCGATTCAGGCGACGCTTGACATCCGATTCGTCCTCCCCACTTGACCATCCTCGACCTCCGAGCCAGCTGAGCAGCACCGGCAGCAAAATCAATCCGTGGAGAAGACCGCCGACGATCAGGCAAAGCCAGGTTTTGGCGTAGTACAGCTTGAGCAGGTCCGACTTGGTAAAGATGAGCACGCCGACACCAATCAGCTTGGTCGAGAAAATGCCATTGACCACGGCACTGCCCACGTCGGTGAGGGCAAGCCAGGCTCTCTCGTCCCTTTCCTTTTGTGACATGGGGTGCGACCGCGGCAGAGCTCCTGGTGCACGCATGAACGCACGCGCGATGTGTGCGCAAAATTCGACCCCAATTGCTGCGCATACGCTCAAGTTGACCAGAGTGAGTGCATTGAACTGGATACCCCAGAAACCCATTGCGCCAGCCACTAGCCAAACAGCGCTTGCCACGCTCAGCGTCACAACCGCTCCCGTACGCCAGCTACCAAGTAATACCGTGTTGATGGCAAAAATAGCGACAGCAGCTGATCCAAGCACCTGTACCGCCATCGAGAGCAGGTATGTATATTGTTCGAAGAAGATGAAGAAGAGACTGTATGGGAAGACGCGGTAGCCCACTCGACTAGAGATGTCCTCCGAGATCCGTTGCGACTGCTCCAGCGCGCTGATGAAATCCGACTGCGATCGGAGCGGCGCAAAGTAGGTTCGGAAATGCGAAGAGCGTACCCTATCTTTGCCAGTCTCGAGATCAGTGACAATACTGAGCGCCGAAGAATAAGCCGCTTGACCGCCCAGTGGACATTCTTGATCTGTCGGACTCTCGAGCCATTTCCTGAGATAGCGGTAAAACTCTTGGCCTTCAGGAAGCCCATCCATGGTGATGTTCCACGGAGGATCTCGGCCCTCGAAGCACGGTTGGCAAGAGAAGGGGCTGTCGTGAGGATCACAAAAGACGGTGGGATCCGAGATTTTGACGCGACAGCAGCCATCCAGAATTGGATTGAGCCACTGAAGGAAGTCGTCAATCCAACTGCTGGCTGGCTCCGCGATCCATGATACTTCAGGTCTTCGACGTTCACCCTCCAAGGTACTAGCTAGCGACAACGGCTCACAGGTTGTGAACCTGCCACAAAGATCTCTCTGACCTTGGCGCTCTGACACCTCCCCCCCTGTGGCAACAAAGTATAGAGGAGGACCGACGTCGAGGAAGACGTCAATAGCGTCAAAGTAAGGCCTCAAATACGACGCGGATGGGAGCGCGAGGCGTTGGTCGAGGCCCATCTCGATCCTTCGCACCCCGATGGAGCTAATGACAGCGACAGCGCCAAAAGTCACGACGACCAAACGCTTAACATTGGACCGAAGCAAGGTCGGTGCGAAGCGGTAGCGAATGAAGGAGTCGAGCGTGCCCTCTTTGGCTCCAGCGACCGCGTCTGTGAGCAGCTGAATTTGACGCTGACGAGGAGTCGCCTTGATGCAGGGCATGCAGTCAATGCGTCCGCTCTCAACGCGGTGGGCGTCGAGCGCCATGGCTGCAATGAAGACAGTGCAGTGCAGTACCGCAACGATCAGCATGCTTCCTGCGGCGTAGAGGGCGAAATTCCGAACGGCAGGCATCGGCACCACTGCACCGAGCAGGAAAGCCACAATTTGGGTTGTTGCACTCAAGAGGATGGAAGGTCCGACGCGAGCTAGACTACGAGCTGCCCGCTCTTCAACCGTGACGCGTCCGGTTGTGTTCGAGGCAGCACCTATATTCATGAAAAGATCTCCTCTAGGCTCCACTGCATCTGTCGGAGAGAGTGGAGAACGTCCGGGTACACCCGTGGGCGGCGCACTTGAAGCTGAATGAGTGATTTCGGGCTCGGCCGACGTGTGCTGGTGATCCTGACGATCCATCTCGTTGCAGAGCAAAAAGATATTGTCAACACCAACGGCGAGAAGCATGAAAGGTATGACCTCGGCAATGACCAGTGTAACTTTGACGCCCATTGCGCTAAATATACCGATAGCACATGAAACGGAACATAGTACGATGACAATGCCGAAAAGTCCGAGGGTAAATTTGGAGGACACGCAATAGGTATTCATGAAGGACCGAGCTCGACGAAGAGTTCTTTGAACAAGCCTCGATCTTCCATTACTGGAGTACGATAAGAGCGTATTAGCTCGAAGGTAGGATCCTTGCTCGGTGGTCGGCGATCCTTGCTCTGAACCGTCGTTGGCTTCAACTCCATGATCGCTTCTTCCGCCCAGAGTGAGTGCCACGTAAATGAACATAGTCAAGTAAGAGAGGACAACGATGCTGACGTCAGTGTTGCTGCTGCTTCCGATCTCGGTCTCAAGGCTGACTCCAGTGCTGAAGGCGATTTGAATGCCCAACTGTTGGCGTCGCACCGAGAGCGGATGATGCTCTGAAGCTGAAGTCTTCATTTGTTTGTTCGGCGGAGCAGCAGCAACTTCTTGAAGGAGGTTGAGCAGCTCCAGCTCCCACTCTTCGGCCGCTTTGAGTGTGGTGCCATTCAGGCTGTTGTTTAGAACGTACGTCACGACAGCAGCCCGCGCTTGACTTGGCAGAGCGCCTTCAGGCAAACCGCCAAGCACGATGTTTGGCTTGAGCGGTTGTCCGAATGATGGTAGACATTCAACAGGATTGTCGCTGCATTTATCGAGAGCTTCATCCCAGCTGTCTGCATCAAGACCATTACCAAGAGGATCGTCTTGGAAGTAGCCGAGAATGCTTTGCACAACACAAGGTGTACCTGAACCTGCAGGGGCAAGGCATACATCCTGCAAGGTGATGCCCGAAGGTGACTTGAGCTCCCGTACTTCTTTCTCTAGATCGGCGAGCCATAGTAGCCGTTCCCAGGACAGTGCAGGCGGGAGAGCTGCGAGCTGAGGGTCAGACGCATTGTTTCGTAAAGTGGATAGATCCTGATACGAATGCTGGTCTATCAGGAAAATTTGCTGTGGCCGGTAAAATGGCCCAAATTCTTGATCAAAGATATCCTTCTGCATCTTGGCGGTCGACCCAGGCGCCACCCAAAGGCGGACCGGATCCACTTCGACTTCAAAGTCCTTCCAGCCGATGTTGGCAATACCGACAAACACAGCTGCCAGAATGAAAGTCAACCAGGGATGGCGTGCGCACAGCAGCCCAAGGCGGTAGAAGGTGCAAGTCAATAGCTGGTTCAAAGCGTACTTGCGTGGCTGAAGCGCTCCTAGAGCGGAAAGATTGTCGTTGCGTTCGAGCCCGATGCCGCGGTAGGTGCCGTCTGGAGCGGAGCTTGCAGAGCTTCCTTCACCATAATGGCCAAGCCCCCTTGCTCCAATCAGACTACCCGTGTTTCGCTGATTGGATGGGTGTCCGCTTTCGACACCGTCGAGAGAGTCTTCTGAGTCCATGCGGACACGCTCGAAACCGCTGGACTGGCTGAAGAGGCTGAGACCGCTCGTACGATACGACAGGGCAATAGTGCCTCGGCGACCGCGCACAAGGGCTGATACAGGTCCCCAGAACCATAGTAGCAGCACAAGCAGCATGTACAGTATGATGGCAGAAAATGTGAAGCAAGACATGGGTCCCACTGAACATGCAGAGCCGGGCTGATTGGATGGCGGCAGCTCCGGAAGCGCTGTACAAGTATCAGGGCAATCAACACAAGTACAGCGCGACAACAGATCGGGGTCACCGCATTGCCTCGGATTCTGGTTAAAAGGGACAGGTGGTGCAAGTGAATGGTTGTGAGGGCGTGCAGATGGCGCATGTGCCCATTGCAGCCTGTGATCCGAGCTTTGATCGGGAAAGTTGATCTGAAAGGGGCTTCCTAGCAATGGCTTTTCGTCGCCAAGGAACTTGAGAAAGGCATTTGGTGTCTGAGCACCGCCACCGATCAGGTCCATGGCAAACCCGTTGCTGGCCCCAAACTTGACGTTCTTGCAGCTGTCAAAAAACTTTTGCTTCCACTCCGCGTCGATGTAATACTCTACCGTCTTGACGGCTTCCGACGGCTTGCCATCACTTCCCGTGACTTGTTGCGTTTCGACAACATCGACAAATTGGGCCTGGTCGGGCGAGCAAGTAAAGGAGCAGAAAAGTGATCGAAAGTTGTTACGACAGGCGGGACATGAAGAGATCAACGGTTCGGCTTGCTGCAGGTTTGCAGACAGGTTCTCGACCTGAGCTTCGGTACAGCATACAGGTCCTTCGGCAAATTCAGAGCCGCACGTAGCAGCCAGACGGTCTCGGAAGCTTGATCCTTGCGGTATAGATGCCCGTTCGTCAACGGAGCATGGAAGCTCGGGGCTGAAGATGCTCTTCTTGCCGCAGTTGCCCTTCATGTGACAGCGTCCGGGTGGACGCCCCTTCACCTTGTACTCGTCCATGCCGGCAGACAGAAAGATTGAAACAACGCAGAACTGTGGCGATTCTGCCCTTGCGGATGAAGATGAGGATGAGAAGAAGGATGCAAGCAGAGAAGCGAAGAGCTGTTGCACTTACTCTCGTTCTTGGGTTCGCCTAGTTGGAGATGTGGCCCATGCGCGATTGGTTGACTGTGTGGAGGCACATACTTGAAAACAGTCACGATGCGTGATTTACCTATTTACAACTTGCACCTCACCTGCCTTAATATTAATAAAGCCGCGCGACCCTAGAGAGGACCCTTGACACAGCGAATTGACAATTGCGATTCGTGATTCGCGTGGAACTAACTTATCGTGCGTAGACCCAGACTGGCGTGCTATCCAAAATTGCTGGCCCCCCCAGTTCCGAGACCCAAAGATGAAATAAAACATAATCCCCAATCATGAATGCAACTCGTGACTGCTGTCCCTGTATCCAATTGCCTCCACATCTTTTGATAGCTTCTCGGCATCGTCACAGGCAACCACGAATGGTTGCCTGATCGACACACGGCAATGAGTTCGTCATCCCCATCCAAACGCAACGCCTCGCCAGCCATGCACATCTCAAGCCCTTCATCGAGCAAGCGCTCCAAAGCATACCGCTTGTTCACAGCAGCGTGTACAGCAGACAAAGAGGCACGGATCCAAAGTGCAATCAAAGCCCTCGAAGCAGGTGTACACACCAGCGTTACAGCTGCAGCACAAGCTCACCAAGTCTCAAAGACCACACTCTTGGATCGAAGGAAGGGGATGACGCCAAAGAAGTATGCACATGCAGAGCGACAGACACTACCACCAGCAGCCGAGACAGCACTTGCAAACCACATCAAGGTTTGCGCTAAGGGTGGCTTTCCACTCAAGCCGGCAGACATGAACAGGTACGCCAATCATTTAGCCCGGCAACACAATGGTCCAAAATCCCGTGTTGGCGAGAAATGGCTCCGCAACTTTCTTATCCGAAACCCTTCACTGAAGTCAGCCTATTCTCGATGTGTGGAGAATGCTCGAATTAAGGCTGTTGATGCCAACGACGTCAAACATTCATCGACAGGATGAAAGAAGTACTCGACGAATACAACATCAAGTCGGACATGATCTTCAACATGGATGAAACAGGCTTCATGTTCGGCATTGTTGCAAGGCAGCATGTTGTTATCCCGAAAGGGCAGGCCCACTTCAAGGGAGTTCCTGAAAACCAACAGAGTGCCGCTGTCATCGAGTGCATTGGCTCAGGTGGACAGGTGTTGCCGCCACTTGTGATCAATGCTGGGAAGATTTACATGCACGGTGAATTCAGACGCATGGTGGACATCGATGAGAACTTGAGTTTTGCAAAGACAGAGAACGGCTGGACAAGCAATGCAATTGCTGTTCATTGGCTCGAGCAAATCTTCAATGTTCACAGTCAATCCGGTCGAAGACGGCAAAAAGAGTGGCGGCTTCTCCTTCTCGATGGACATGGCTCCCATGTATCAAGCATTTTCATCGACGCCTGTTTGGCCAGGAACATTGCACCCGTTTGCTTTCCTCCTCAAGTCACTCACATGATGCAGCCACTCGATGTTTCTGTCTTTGGTCCGATTGCACAGGCATACACCCGACAAGTCAATGCAATCAGTACTAAGACAGATCATATCGACCACACTCAGTTCATCAACATGTACAACAAGGCACGCAAGGAGGTCCTCACTCAAAGCCTAGCAAGGAGAGCATTCTCAGACTCTGGTCTCACCATCAATCCTACTCCCGACAAGATTCTCGCTCGAGCAAACTTGGCAGACGCTGCCGCGGACAACAATGGCTCAACCACGCTGCCAGTCTCAGAACAAGCAACGCCGAGTAAGCGACAAGAGTATGTCATGATGCTGGAATCTTTTCTCAAGGCGAGCAACAATCGAGACCGGGCTCACCTGAAGAGGAAGCTCATCAATGCCATTGATGAGCTCGATGCAGAATCACAGCCTCGCAAGAAGCCCTCAGGAAGCCGTAAGAAGGCTTCAGGAAGCAAAGACACGCAAGCAGCTCAGAGTGCTTCTGCTTACGGCTCTCTCCCTGCTCCTGCTCAGCACAATCAAAGCCCATCATTCCAACGAGATGAGCAAGCATACCGACGGTTTCCATCCATGGCTGTGGATCCCCAGTTCTGGCCGATGCCAAGCAGGAGCACCTATGCCAACCCAACCCAGCTCGCTGGATCATCGTCTATCCCCTTTGTAAATGACCCAGTCCCCGCTCAACTTCATCTGCCGCCTGCACCTCTACCTGACCTCAACTTTAGGCCGCCCTTTGGCTGGTTTGAAGACTAACCTAGCCTCAGAGTCACTGTTTGTAATGTCATGTGTGCCGTGTCAAAGTTCTGTTTGCAATGTTGTGTGTCGTGCCGTGTTGAAGTGTTTGGAAATTTGACTGGAGCTGCAGTTGAGATTTTTCCACAAAAAAAGAAACAGAAAAACCTGGCTGCAGCTGCAGCTGCAGTCAATTTTCGCATGGTCCACTTTTTTCTCGTGATCTCCAGTCATCTCACAATTTTCCCAGAGCACACACACCTCAAGTACTGCTATTACAAACTAACAAGATGTGACGGCTCTCTCCTGCTACCAGAATCGTGAATCACTCTGAAACAATCCGTGTCTCGTAACATGCAGATGTGATAGAAAAAGGGTAGTCTAAAAAGTTGTGAGTGGGTAAAATGGGTGATCTGAGCCAAAATTTGGGACCACAACTACACACGATACGTGGATCGTTAATCGCAAAAGTCAGGGTCGAACTTCCGTCACGAGAGTCGAAGGATCTGTTCAAATTTCTGTTCAGAGTAGTCTCAACCATCTGGGCGTAACCGCTTCGGTTGACATGAGGTTGTGATTGATCACGATCGGTGATAGCAATCGACATTCTGAGCGAGAGTTATATGGTCTAACTATCCCTGTCCTAAAGAGGCTGCTCGGAACTTGCTGAAGAATATGCTCCAGCGATCACAGAATCGTGGATGTTCTGAAGCACAGCTTTACTCGTTGAAGATTGTGATCTAGCAAGAGCAAGATCTTAACCGTGAACTGTGAGCCGTGGACCACATGAGTCACGAATCGTGAATTACGAAATCATGAATATGGTCTGAACTTTCTCGTGTCCCGCGTCTCAACTCAACGACCTGGAGGCTGTGGCTGCGGCAATTCCGTAGGCTCTATCACCCAAGCATGCACATGTTGTCAATTTGAGTACATCTGTTTAGAATAGCAGAACTTTACTCTCACCAACGTCCCTTCATCAGCTCATTCTCTGCTTTCTTCAGAGGCGCCATCGGTGGTGTCAGAAACATCATTTGCGGAAGATTCGACAAACCTAGCTATTGTTGACAACGGAGGAGGCAACCATGGAATCATAGAGTATCTCCCTATTGTTACAGCGCCTTGAGCACATGGGTCGGCCATCGAGACTGTAGGGCACAACTGCTGGCTGACTACCGCTGAACGAGCTCTCCGCCGTTGTCTGTAGCCACATGATTGTCGTGCCACAGATCAGCTAGCGTCCTGAACGGCGACAGCCGAGCACATTCGTGACTCAGTAAGGCCTTTTGCAACAGTCTGATTAAGTGAGCCTTCGCTGGTAGGCCGTCGGATCATAGCTTACGCTGTTTCAGTTGACAGAAGGCTATTTGGATGGCTTACACACCGATGTCACCCCGGGTGCCTTCCTAGCTGGTGTGGATTCGAAGCCGCCGCTAATTGCTCAGGAGATTCTTGGAATGGTGGACTTCCTCCTTTTACGAAGCAAGTGAGTGCTTTTATAGCTGTGCGAGAACTTATGCAGGTCCAGACTAGAATTCGTTTGGACGAGGGAGAAGGTACAAAACTCGAGCATTCCATACTTACTGTACGAACATGAGACGACACGCCACTCGAGCGTCCCACACGAACTTTCCCCTGTACGTCGGCTTCGGATACAGCTTTCAGGCTTTGGTCATGACTCACGACTGTCGCCAGGTGCATGAGTTTCTAGTCTTTGATCTTTTTCCTATTTTACCGCTTGGCATGGCTTTTTGGCTCGAGAGTCTCCTTCACACGCGATCCGAGTCGCTAGCCAGTAAACCAACCGCAAAGGCCTTCGTGGAGGCCTCTGTAGAAGACGTTTGCCGTCGATCAGTGTCCAACTACTGTATACTCACAGCTGGACCAGTTAGATCGTTCTGACGAATTCGTTTTCCAGCAGCCCGTTCCGTCCTATGGCTCACTCATGAATCGCGTGTCACGGCTGTAGGTGAATCAACTCACGGCTGGCTCACCATCACCACCATGTCGATGCCCAGCTGCATTAAGACCATGAACCGTGAATCCGTGACTCATGACTGTAGTTTTCAGCCATTTTCAGTCACTTTCACGATTGTAAAGAGAGGAAAGATTTGATTTAAAGTCACCTTAGCAAGCACACAGTTCCTCTCGCCAAGAACCGATGGCTGCATCCCTCCAGCACCGGTACTCCGCCTTCATCCGATACGAGACGAGCCACGCCCGAATAGGAGCCGTTCCTCACCGCCAAAATCAGCAAACACATCTCACGATCCAGTAGCAAGTCGGCTTCATGATCTTATGGCTTTCCTTGGCAGCTGCTCCAACTACTGGCCATAAGATGGGAAGGCTTCGCCGAACTTCTGGCGAATCTGTACAATGCCTGTGCTCTGTATGTAGGGCACCATCCCTGCTGCTTTAAGCCAACCACGGTCGTGGGACTCATGACTTCGCAAGCCCAATAAGCCAGACTAATGAAAGCCAGGTGTCTATCGTCCTTTTAGTCCTCTGCCCATTCTGGGCAAGCTGTTAGAAGGCCATATTTCCGCTCATATCCCTGCAGAGGCCGAGCAGTATCCGAGGATCATCTTCCCCAAACCAATCATGAACATTGAGAAAGACCTGGACGAAGCACCGAGGAGCGCTCAACAGGGTACACGAATTCATCCGGGACGCTCAACAAAACGGACGACATTGTGCACACGTGGCTATGGACGTATAGGGCGCCTACAGCTCCGTGCACGTTCACCACCTGACTGAGACCCTTGATCGAGCTTCTCTGACCAGGCACATTGTACGATGGACCTTTTCGTTCATGAGAGACCGCCAAGTCTGCCCAAGCTCGAAGGATATTCGTACCCAGGCTTTATGCGCGGTGCCAATGTAGGACTACCTAAGGCATCGTCCAACTCGAAGCTCATGTGGGCCATACATAGTCGAGACATGGCGGAACTTCCATCGTCCCGCTCTACGCTAAGTGTGGGATGGGTTGACGATAAAACTCTGCTTGATGACGTTGAATCGAAGACATGCATCGCAAAGTCGAACTAGCCCCTCAGCCGGTTCTATCGTGGGCTCCTACCGGTGGATCGACTTTCAATCCGGCAAAGTCAGGGTACTAAGTCTTCTGCCCAGCTAGGGGCATGCCGAGCTTGGGCGACATCGAGCCAGAGGCTTCCAGCTGACCCGGACCCAAGAACTCAAGATCCTAGGTGTCACCTTGACCGAGTATCTTCCATGGGTAAGGCAAATGAACAAGCCTTGCGCTAAAGCCATCCGAGCACTGGGAGCGGGCCGGAATCGGGGTAATAGCGCCTGTGGTTTTAATAACTGATGGCAAAGGCTGCTGTATACCGTTGGCGTCTGTTCAATTGTTGCTGATACATGGGTCTTCTGGTACTGACCCAAGTTTCCCAGGCATCTTTTGCAACCTTTGCCCATCCTGCAAAGATCAGCTGCCTTGAGACCCGTCTGCTTCCGCTTCCCCGCTTCCCCTCCACAGATTCTCTCGATCTTGAAGCATTGCTCCTCCCAATTGACCTAGCACTGTGCCCCGCCGCGTACAACAAGCTCGCCCGATGGCTAGCACTCTCACAATCACACCCGACTTCGAAACTCGTTAAAACGCCACGAAGGTGACGCCGACCAGAAAGCCAGGGTGCCTCCATCTCCGGCTGAATCAGTGGCCAGAGTTGTGCCAACCTGGTATCACACTAGTCGCGGTCATAGGTGTCAAGCCTCCACCCCACCTGTCGGTACTCATATCGTGAAAGAGGAAGTCGTCCTTGGAGCCACCTCGGCAACCACCCGAGGAAGCACCCCCCGATCTAGACTCCTCCTCAGGGGTGGCTTCCAATGAGCAGCCACCCGGGGGGTGCC